>NC_080676.1:64859924-65162955 GCF_030445035.2 Dasypus novemcinctus
CTTTAGAGAGGATGCCCAGCTGGTAAGAATGACTATTTCTGATGTTTTAGTCACTTGATGAATCTCATTGGCTAAATCAAAACGCTCCGCCTCTTTGTTAATGTGTTGGGGGAAGTGTCTAAACTTCTATGTCTGATAGCATTTGACCCTATTGCTTTTCGCCTCCTGGCTTTGTATCTATAGACACACAGGTATATGTGTATATGATATATAATTGTTTTCCATTTGTTGATATCAAAGAGAGTTGAAGGACATGAATTTTGAAACTTCACGGTGTGCCACCCTACAGTACTGCCCCGACCCTTACATCCAGCGGTGAGTTTAAAAGTGACATAACTTCTGTCAAAACTTAATTGGAGTGCCTGTGTCTTAGGATGTTTCTGCGCTTGTACAAAGAACAACCCCTCCGTGTTTAGTGAGCACAGTGATATTATTAATTTGAACTTTGGACTTCAGGTAGTCTGTGGGCATCTTTTCTAATTTTCTTTTTTAGTTAATTTCTGGCTTTACAAAGTGACAACTTGAAAGCAATCTTCCCCTTTAAAAAAACTATTACACCATTTTGAGATGTTTAAAATCTGTTATTAGCCTTGTTCTGCACCCACCAACCCAAGAAGAAGAAATTTCATTATCTATAGTAATTTGTAATCTTCAAGTCAAAATAAACACAGAATAATTTCGATTTGTACATTTAAAAACAAATAAGATAAATAGCCATTGCTATATCAAACAGGCTGTGGCTTTTCATTTTGACTCTAAGGAATATTTTTTTCTTGATTTGTTTCATAACAAACATTATCTTTGACAAATCTGACTTTTAAAACCTGTGATTAAACTAAATTTTATTTATGTTTATAGGCAGGGACATTGCCTAGTGCTGAGAGTGAATATTTGTGACGGTATAGGGATGTGTGTGTTTCAAATTAGAGTTTGCTATTTTTAAACTGGTAAATGAAATATGAACAGTGTTTTTCCAGTCATAAAGTTATGGGAGATATTCAAGTCTTATGTAGCAGTGTGATGTTGTTAATTTAACAGCATGAGATTTGACGTTGGAATTTCATACTTTATTTTATAAGACTAATGAGAGAGGTCCTCCAAGTGTTGAAAAGAGTGGGGTTACAAAGGGGTTAACTTGTCATTCAGTACTGGTGCCTCTTGGAGTTTAAGACTAGAAGTGAGTCTGGTTTCTTTGGGCAGGGTTCATTTTCTGTCTCATTGCCTAAGGAATTATGAAAGATGTGTGATCTTTTTTCATTAATATGATTTGCCACTATGTTGAACACTGAAGAGAAGTGTGTAGATTCTGTTCTTGGGAGGTTTCTGGTGGCAGAAAGGTAAATGGAATGGTGGAAAGGGAAAGGAGAGAGAGAAAAAGGAAAGAGAGAAGGGAAGCAGTCTTGTGGTCTCTCAGGTGAATGGTGTTTTGATTCCTGCCTTGCCTTCTGCCACAAACGACAATTTTAGCAAATATGAATGACTCTGGAATTTATTTCTTTTGATAAATTATATTTAGATGGAATTGGAGATTGAGTCAATTAAAAGCAAACTCCAAACATTCTCTAGGTTCTCTAACATGTTTTTCAGCCTAAAAATGTGCTATTCCACTAAAAATCTTTGAATTAATCCTTCTAAGAACATGATTCTGGTAAAATATTAACCTTATAATGCTTCACTTAAGGTCATCTTTCTTAAAGTAGGTACTTGGATCTACCTCAGCTTTGGAATAAACTTCCTTCTATTGATTGAGCAACCTATATGTCAATCCTGTGCACTCTATCTAGACACATGTCTAGTGATTGATGAGAGAAGCCTGCAGATAAATAAGGGAATTGCTTTTCATATTGACCCAGCAACGTATTAATTCATGGACAAATATCATCTCAGTTTTTGACAGATTGTAAAATTCCAAACAATAAAAGTATTTCAAAATAGTTTTTTAAGATTTCTAGAATGCCCTGAACTTAATTTTATTTTGAGGGAAGGGAGACAATGATGTTGGGTAAAAGTGAGGTAATGGTGTGATATAATAAAGGAACACTTATTTTCCTACTAAATTGTTTTAGGCAAGAATATGTACTTCCCATTTGTAAGGAAAACTTAACAGGTAAATAAAAAGGTCGGCATTTGTTACCAAGCTTCTAATCTGTTCTAGGGCCCAGAAATACAAAAATGAGTAAGATATTGCTAAAATGTTCATATATTTAACTCCGCAGTACTTACGTATCTAATCACAGATTCATTTCCCTCAAATATTTTAACTGTTTTATTGCATATTTTAAGGCCCAAATTATTACTATTTCCCTGCAAATACTAAGTGAATGAATGAATAAGTGAAATATCACCATAAGAAGTCTATATGACATCATACATGTAAAGAGAATCTATATATTGTCAAAGCAAGAATGAGCAAACATTCTCTTTGATGTCTAATGAGTGAATGGATTTGAGTTGGTTTGTCTAAGCAGACAACTCTTGTAGTTCTCAGTTTACGAAACCTATTTTAAGTAAGACCAAATTTAATCATTCCACAATCATAGTTATCTACAGTTAAATTTGTCTTTTCCTGACCTTGTCTTTAGAAATAAATCATGAAATAGAATTTTTAAAAAAGGAAAGAGCAGAATATCTTGTTATTTTAACTCCAAGTTCCCTTAATGCATGGATTTCTTTTTATCACAGAATAGAATAAGGGAAGGATGTTATTATCATTTATTACTAAATGTTAATATTTTTCCAAAGAAAAAATCCAGCTTTGACATTAAATTTCAAACTACTGTGAAAATCATTTTCTTTGTTAAAATTGAGATTTCATCCTCTGTTTGTTTGTTTTTTTTTTCCCTTTATTCTTGAACACGCTGACATAGTATGCATTTAGTTCTACTCTGATGTTGGTGCTAATAATTTACTTCTGCCTTTGCAAAAACCTTTCCAAAAATCAAAAGGTAATCAAATCTGTAGAGCTTAGAGTTAAGTTAACTTTTGATATAAAGAATAAGTAAAGGTGGTTAAAATCACAAGTCTTATCATTTGATTCCTAATTTAATTTTAACCATATGGAAGCATGGATGAAATCTCGCAAGATCAATAAATGAGAGTAATTGGGTAATTTACAATTTCCTTACAAAGAAAAACTGTATGCAATGAGTTTTGTTTGTTGTTATTTTTTATAGAGTGAACACTCAAAATGAATGAAATTTAGCATTTTAGATACTAAATCTTTATTAATTTACTTATTTGGATTATAATTTTAACCTTATTCTATCCTTTAGTCTTTTCGAATTACAATCCAGTTTCTTAAATGGATTTTTAAACCAAGTAATTGTAATAGACAAAATGCTATCAAAAAATCGTTTCAAAAAATAAGTCAATTGAAATGATATAAATGAAGCAAGATTAAATTTGAAATACAGTGATAGCTGTGGGCTAAAAATAAAAGCAATCATTTCAATCTGAGCTACTTGTAAAATGATTTTATGTTTTTTTCTCACAGTCACCCACAACTCAAAAGAAGCACCAAAATGTTAATATACTATACGGATGAATGAAAAGTATTTTCTGTATGAATTATTCTTGTGAATTTTATGCTTTGCTAGTTTAAAGGTCAACTTTATTAACTGTGCTTTCTAAATATATCGCAAAAGGAAGGTTAGTGACAGTGAATTTATGGTGGAAGAGCATTTCATTTGTCAGATAAAAGTCACATAAAGGCAGCTGTAGTCCTGAGCTGGGTGTCCTCAGCATGTCCCTCCACTTGTACCTTCCATCCTTTTCCTGCCTCCTCTGTGTCTTAGTAAGCTAATTTCTAAAGATTGCATTTCCAAGTTCTTTTCCCCTCTGGTTTCTTGTTGGGTTCAACCAGTGGGAATCCCTAGCAGGCAATGGAAGGGCAAAAGGAAGGGAAAGTTGGGATATGTTTCCCTGGCTCCTTCCCTGCTAGGTTTTCTATTAAAGGCTACAGGTCCTGTCAGGGTCCTTGCCAGGGTCCTTGCCAGCAGTTCCAGTAACTGCTCCCTTTCCTCTGTTCCCTCCAAACTGAGGGGTGGTAGCCACTCCCACCCATTGCTAATTCCAGAGAACTACACCATTTCCCTTAATGCTTCCAGAAGAGTCCCTTCATTAGGTCTCTTTGATTACCCTTTATTCATGTGAACTTTTTTTCCTGCCAGGATCATGGCAAGGAATAAAATAAAATATATGCCCATAGTGTCATATTTATGTGCATAGGAAAACTTCCAAAAGAATTGATATATCATGATATAACAAAATTTCTGATTTGGGGTAACATAAAACAAACCATTTAAATCAGCAAACAAGGAGGTAATAAAGCTGACCCTTTAATTTTTGCTCTCTTCATAATTATTAAGTTTCTCTGTCTAGCCGAAAGGAATGAGTCTACATGTTTTATAATCTGCATATTTTGCTTCTATCCTGTACTTGAAATGAAGCAAAGCAGAGGGCAGGAAGAATTCCATTTTCTTCTAATGAAAGAAGTATGAAGATACAATTTATTTCCTAAGAAATAGGGACTAATTTACCCACCAACTGATAACAAAGAAAAAGAGTACTTCGAACTCTTAAAATTTTCACAGGATTAAGTTTTAAAATAGTTTTATGACTAACTGTAGTTAGAGTATGATTCTGTTATACTTCCATATGCTGCTCCTGAACTGTGAGTACATTAAAATGGCAGAGAATCTGTGAAGTATGTTAGTGGAGCACACATAGGACTCCCAAAAAGATATGGATTGCAGTTCTAACTCTGCCATTAACTGATTTTATGAACTTTGTGAAATTACTTAATTTCTATCTAAAAGTTTTCTCATCTCTTAAATATGAATGACAACCTCTGATCTATTCAAAACTAAGAGTGTGCAAATTATATAGGGACCAAAGCAAACTTTGAAATGCAACCCCCTTGTATATTGCTCCATTCAACTATTGTGTGTATAGCATCCCAAGAGAATAGTTTCTCTTTCTCACAATATCCGTGTCCCATGTAGGCATACATTAAGTTCTATTTCGCTCTATATCACCTTTAATTTAAGAGCAAGGTTCTTGATTGGTGCTGGTATGATCTTAGCTTGTCTCTCTCAATTGTCTTACTTTAGAATTAAAGAACCCAAAATCCAGAGGGTTTAAGTGATTTTCCCAAGATCACATGGCAAAGCAATAGGACAACTAATACTAGAATTGAAGTCTCTTGACTTCCAGTTTAATGTTATGTCTACCACAGAACATAGCAGGATATTAGGGCTGGATAGTATTTTAGAAATAACAAAGTACTCTCTAATTTATTGCATATCTTATCCATCTTGGAAGTATGCCGTTGTGGTAAACAGAATATCACCTCCAAATATATCCTATTCTAACCTACAGAACCTGTGACAGCTATGCTGCATGGCAAAGGAGACAAAAGTTGAAAATGGAATTAAGGTTGCTAATCAAATGACCTTAAGAAAATTAGGCTACCTGCATTTTCTATGAGGGAGCTAAGATAATCACAAAGGTCCTTACATGTGAAGTGGGAGGCAGAAGAGTCAGCATCAGAAGGATGCAATGTGAGAAAGACTATTGCTGGCTTTTGAAAATGGAACAGGCCCAACAAGTCAATGCAGGCATCTTTAAAAAGCTGGAAAAGGCCAGGACACAGATTTCTCCCAAAACCACTAGGAGAAACAGCCCTACTGACACTTTACTTTTAGTCCAGTGACTACAGGACTGAAGATTATAAATCTGTGTTATTTCAAACCATTGTATTTATAATAACTAGTTATAGCAACACTAGGAAACTAATATAGCAGGTAAAGAATTTTTATCCTCAATTTGTAGATAGGGGAGCTAAAACTTTTTTTGTTTTGTTTTGTTTTATTTTTAACTAAAGTATCCCATGAGTTTATTTTTTTTATGGTGCTGCGTAGGGAAGGTACAAGATATGAGTGAGACCTCAGGGAATTCAAGGTAGAACTACGTTCCTAGAAATAATATGAAAAGGTGCAAAGAAGGTAGAAGGGCACTGGAAAAGCTGTCTGGGAACTGTGAATACAAGCACCCACCCTCAAGGTTGCAAATTGGAACAGGAGATTCTGGTAATAGTATCTATAAAGTTCCTCAAAATTCTTTAGATGAAGGTATATTTGGCTCTTCTAAGCCAAATACCATACAATGGGTTGGCTTAACAATTTGAATTTATTGGCTCTCAGTTTTTAGGCTAGGAGAAATCTATAATTGAGGGATCCACCAAGTGATGCTTTCTCCCTGAAGACTGTGGCATTCTGGGGTTGGCTACAAGTGATCCTTGGGTCCTTGGCTTTTCTGTTGCATGGTGATGCATATGGCTATGTCCTCTTCTTTCTCTTCTAGGTTGCATTCACTTCCAGCACCTAATACCCCTGCGAACTGCTCTGTAAGGTCCCCAGTAAAAAGATTAAGGCCCAAACCTTAACTGAAACTTAACTAAAAATAAAATCTTCAAAAGGTCCTGTTTATAATGGGTTCACATCCACAGGAATGGATTACAATTAAGAGCACACCTTTATATCCCTCACTGTGGTACAAAATTCAACTTACCACACAGTTGGTAACTCTAAAACTTGGAATCTGAAATTCAGATTCAGGAAAGAGAAGAATACACATGCTCTCTTCTGATGTTGTCAAGAATTCAAAGAAATGTAACAAAGATGCCTTGACATTGTGACTTGATAAATCTAGGTAGGGCCTTGGAATTGCATTCTGAATAAAAACACATGAGTCCTCAGACCACACTTGGAAAAAATAGCTCTAGACCTTCTGGTGCTATAAGCATTTCCAGTTCATTTTAGGTTTGAGATTACATTGATACCTCCCTCTCAGAAGTTGGGGGTGAGGGGAGGAACACACAATCAACATTTTTATGGAGCACTCCATATGATTCATTTGCATACTAAGTTTTGAGAGCCACTAACTACAGTGAGGTAAACTTGGACCTATTATCGCAATAGAAGCTCATTAAAAAGATACCAAGTGATAATCAAGGTCAGAAATGCATACCTCTCCAAAGAAAGACTTCGTGTTCTCATTTTACTTAAAAACAAATTGGATTGTGAGATGTCAAGTGGCAATTTTCAATCTCTGTTTCAAGTCAAGATAGCCAAGTTTATGATTAGCTGTTTGACAACTCAAATTTGTCCTGACAAGGTTTCTATCTCCTTTAAAGAACTCATGAAGGAATAGTCCTCAAGCAACAAGTGATAGATGGATAAAGTACTGTAATTATGATCAAAGTCCAAAGACTTAGGTCTATATAATTATGAGCTTCCCATCCCCTGGAAGTCACTTTGTTCCATTTAAAATAGGATAAAAAATGGACATGGGTGATGTGTACTTATTGATTAGTCAAGGTTTTGAAAATGACAGTTATTAACATTTCTGTTGTACATTAAGCCATAATATTTTGGGGACAATTTAGATGGAGAGAATTAATGCTCACTCTATTGTTATTAACATGCTATCAAACTTTGTCTTTCCTTCTCCAGTTATACCTGCCTCTCTTTATTCTTATTATAAATTAGACTCTTTGAAGTTCAGAATGAAATCTTTAAGCTTAGAAGTAGAAGGCAATGACTCAAATCCCCTTGCCACTTTCAAATTTCCAGTAGCTTTTTCTTTTGTTTCAAATGAACAAACGTAATTTGCCAAGTTGAACAGCAAACACCATTCTCAAATTCCATTGACTTAGATAGCTCTCTCATAATTCAAGGCAAAACTAGCATCATAACAATATTGAAATCACAAAACATTTTGAGTTAAGAAATACAAAGTTAGAAGCCAGTGTGATAATTTAATCAGCCACATGGTTTCCAGAGTAGATATTTAATATAAGCTTCTTTACAGATGGTGGTATAAATTGGACTAGATAATAAAATACATACACCTTCATGGTAAAGGTAACACTGTAGTAGAAACTCTGACTTTTAAAGTGTACATTATTGGGAAGCGGATGTGGCTCAAGCAATTGGGTTTCTGTTTGCTATATGGGAGAACCCGGGTTTGATCCCTGGGACCTGGTAAAGGCGTGCCTGTGATGGTGAGCCAGGCCCACACTTGAGATGATGATGCAACAAAAGAGAGACGCAGGGGAGAGTCAAGGCTAGATGCAAAGAGACAACCAGGAACCGAGGTGGTGCAAGCAATCAGGGAACCTATCTCCCACATCCAAGGTCCTCAGGATCTAATCCCAGTGAAACCTAGAGGAGAAAATGAGAAGAGAAGACAAAAAAAAAAAAAGAGAGAGAGAGAGAAAAGAGACACAGAAACAGTAGGGGGAGGGGGAGAAAAAAAATAAAGTATATGTTATTCATCAGGGTTATACATTGCATTTAACCTACCCCCACCCTACATCATATCTGGACATTTCAACAGGTTGTGAATTTTCAGTTTCCTTAAAAATACCCAAGTTTTAAATATTTTATTTGAAATTCATCGCCATCTTTTCTTTCTTCTTGATATTTTATTTCTGGCTCAATGAAACTTCTGTTTTGTGCTTGAATTTAATACTGTTATTTACTTCTTAACTACATAAATAATTATAGTATATTCATCATTTACATGCAGAATCTTATTTTCTTCCGACTTTTCCATGACACTGCAACTTCCTCCATTTGAATAGGTGTTATAAGATGTATGTTTCCATTTAATTATTTTTCTTTTTAACACCGTTATTATCTCAGGCAATAAATTTTAAATTTCTGCCTGACAGGATCTTTTGAACTAAATTATGAGCAATCAAAAGATTTTCCTGAGTCAAAATGAACTTTTTCAGCATTTTAATGGATACTATCTACCATGATAAATCTTTGCACCTGTATAAGCTATTTTTTAGTATCCTCCATCATCTGATGTGGCCTTCATTGAGACCTTTTCACTAAAACTTAAAACGGTAATGAATGATTTATCTTCATGTTAGTACTGATGTGAATGCAGGCCGCCCCTAGATGGTAAATTCTCACTGACACATTTTCTACAGAGTCTCATGTTGGATCATGTCTTCTACTGATCAAAATCCTTCAATGTTGCCCGTCTACAAATGCACTCCTAGCCTTTCCATTTGGAATTTGGAACCCAGGTTATCTTCCTACATAAAATTTATATAAGGTTACACCTCTAAGTCTTGACTCTTTCAAAATTGGAAACTCATTTTTCCTCTCTGCTTTTCTTCCACCTTTCCTTTCTTTTCATTCTCTCTTTCATGTAAGCCCTGCATTTCTTTGCTTCTTGGAAATACAGAATATACCTGAAAAAAAGAAAAAAACCCTAAAAATATCATAGAGCATATAATTACCCGTTGAAACTTTGCTTTGTGAAAGTGAAATTGGGGCATTTTGTAAGCTAAAGTAAGAAATTGTGAAAGTAGCATATCAAAAATAAAATCACATAAATAAAACTGACAAATACATGCCTTGGGATTTTATTGGAATTTTCTCAGTACCTTGCTTATCTGAGTTGCACATATTTTAAAGGGGACATGTAGATTAGCTAATAATTTAAGTAAGCCGATGAATACTATTTGGTTAGAGAGAAAAGAATAAACAGAGAGAGGATAATGCCTTAAACAGTTCATCATTGTAAACTATAAAACCATCAATAATGTCCAGCAAATATTTATTAAATGCTGTATTTAAGATGTTTAAGAAGACTTAAACATCTAAAGTTTTTTATGTACTTGTTTTTACTGTAGCAGGTATGGTTCTAGAATCACCTGGATTAAGTGAGAGGTAAAGAAAGATCTCCACTGAAGTGTCCAAGCACTTTAGGTATTCTTGGATTAAACATATTCAGAAAAAAAGTCTATGTGACTTGATATTATGCATAAAATATTATTTATTAGGCAAATGACATGTTAGCAACAAAAATTGAAATCAACAAAAAAATCTAATGAAACATTTGTTTTCCATGGCTTCTTCTAGGTCCCAAGTTTTTTATGCATAAAAGTTATAATCATAAAACAGTTTTAAAGTTTTTATTTATATTTGTGCTTAAAATTATATAAAGAACTTTCCATTTGTTATGGATTTTTAAATTTATCAATGTAAAATAAATTTATTTCCCTTATTGAGCAGTTATATAAGTTGTAATTTTTATTATAAATTGAAGTGTTATATACCCAACTTTCTTTGGACTTATTTCCTTAGGATAGTTCCATGGGATAAACACTTAAGGAAAGAGGACTGATATTTGTTCAATCCATGTAAGGTGGCATGTAATTTGCCTTCATTATCTTGTAGAATGAATTTTTTTTTTTTAATTAAGTAATGTCTCAGGTTTAAAGATGGGGAAAGTGACTCTCGGGAAGTTAACTAAATCAAGGTGACCTTAGTAATAAATGGAAGGACCATTTTTGCACTTCAGTTCTCATTGGAGCTAAATTTGAACCCAGCACAATCTAATCCAATGATTGCTCCCCCACACCAGGCTGCCACCTAAGAAGGGGAAGATGTAGATATGGTGGTGAGTAACAGGGCAAATATTTTTTAAATTTCAGGAAAATATTACTATTCAAAATGGTGTGATAGTAAATTTGACCAAATTTTTCCATGTTGGATATTATTTTAATATTTTGATAATTTAATAGAGTGATTATAATCAGTATTTCTTTACTAACTAGGAAAACTACAGAATGAAGATTACTAATTTCAAAAGATCAACTTTTGATCCTTTATTTTTGAACATGAGAGTGAGACATGAATAGCTAAATATATAGTACTTATTGAATTCTTAATTACGTGCCAGAGCTATTCTAAGCACTTTACACATTTAATTTAATACATTCAATCCTCAAGCTGCTTTAAGAGGTAGTTACTAGTATTATCTACTGCTAACCAAGAGATTACAGTATAATTTTAAGAGACTGAATTCTAAGGCCAGCCTGCCTGGGTTCAAATTCTAGCTCTGCCAATTTTTAAATCACAACTTCTCTCTCTCTGTGTTCTCATGTATAAACAAGGATAACAATAGTAGTATCTAACTCTTGGGTTGCTTTGAAGATTAAATGAGTCAATTATGTAAATGACTTAAAATAGAATTTTGCATAGGGTAAGCAGTATATAAGTATTAGCACTTATATTCTTTACAGATGAAGAAAATGAGACAGAGAGGCAACTCAGACTTCCCAGAGTCAAACAACTACACGCTGACAGTGATGGGTACAACACTGATTTCTACCACATTGTTTTTACTTTATTTTTACCACATTGTCAGTACATTAAATCTCAGCAAATTCTATGTAGGAATGATTTTTAAGCACAGTCAACATACATGACAGAGATCTTAATATGTATAACCTAACATTCTAAAAGTGTTCTGAGTTTAAAGACAGCAAATGTTTCCTAGTATCACCCTCACCAAATTTGGAGAGCTAACCCTGGAGAGCCAAATTTGAGGACAAGCTGTTCTATCTCTTGAAATACATGAATTTCCATTAGAATAGGTAGGACCTTACAGAGAGGGATTCAATTTTAGAAACTGAAATTACACAACTTGGAACCTTGAGGATACTTCATTCAACAGCTCTCCATTAATTGAATTTTTTTTCTCAATACTTTTGCTCCCCCACTACTGTCATAACTCACAAATCCCTCATTCCCTAATTTCTGTTATTGAAATTTGCTGACCTATGTAGACCCTCTTCCATATACTGACAACCCTATCCAGATTGATCCTATTTTCCCATTTCCACTCTACCAATGTGTTTTTTTCAATGTGATATTTTGACCCACCACTTTCTTTGTACAAACCTCTCTTCATCTTTAAATTCATTTTCCTGTTTTTCCTCTGCTAGCTTGCCTAATTGAAAGCTCTTCTTTCTTTGAACACACCCTTATTTCCCAGTGTTCTTCAAAAGAGGCTGGGCTGTCTACATACTCCTTTTGATCCAGGGGTTTAAAAGGAGAACCTAACATATTTTTAATATACTGCTATTGTTTTCAGATCATTGATTACCTACTATTACTTAATAATCTCATGTCATGTGAAATCTATGCCTTGATTTATTGAATTTCATGACAGTGCACTTACCTTTAGAAGACTCTTCATTGTATCTTGGCTCCATTTCCCTCTTTACCCTAACCTCTGCCAACTCCTGAGGCACTTCAATATCCCTTTGATGAACTTTCCACCATCTAGTCTCACAGTTCATTGGCTTCTTCAGTTCCAGAGGCCCCCAAATCCACTCCATTCTAGTTACCAACCCATGCAAACATGTTGGCTACATCATTACCTGAGATTATTCCAGATCCCAAATGATACCATCTTACATTTCCCAAATGATACATCTCTTATTCCTTTGCCACTCTTACTTCCTCAGCCCATACTGAACCTGTTTCTTCTGTAGACTCTCATAGTCTTCTTTGTGAAATTCTGAACTTTTCTTTTATCTCTGTTTTAATTTCTATTTATTTCATAATTGTATTTTGCACATATTTACTTCTAAGTTCTTGTTCACCTACTAGTCCTATACTCATCAAAGTGCAGTCCATGGGCCACTACAAAATCTGGGTGCGCCCCCCCCCCCCCAGTTCTATCAAATGAAAACCTATATTTTAACAAGAACTCAGGGTGATTCATGAACACATTAAATTTAAGAAACATTGTTCTGGTCTAGTGGTTCTCAAATTGTGACCCTGAGAGTACAGTAGAAGCAATACCTGGAAATTTGTTTAAAATGCACATTTACAGGCCCTAACTAAGCCCTATCGTATCAGAAAACTATCAGCAATCTGTTTTAACATACCTCCAGCTGATACTGATGCACACTGAAATTTGATAACCAAGAGCTACAATTCACAAAGGGAATGACTGCCTTGTTTATGTTGGTATAACCAGTGGGTATATATTAGGAACTTTATAAATTCTTTATAAATAAATGAATGGATGTATAACTGAATGAAGCTTCTGTGTATCTTCTGAACTAATATAATCTTTTCTTTCTCTGCCACCCCATAGAACTTTATTTATACTTCTTTTAGAGTATTTATATTTACTTACTTAAATGGTTAAGCTCTTAATGGTTTCTATATATATCCCATGTCTAACAATCCCATATATTGTCGATTTCCAGCAAATATCTGTTTAATTCAGTTGAGCTACTTTTATTGCATATTTCTCTACTTTTGTTTCTTCTCTCCCCTTCCTTTTCCTCCCGTGACACATTGCTTCAAACCAAGTGAAGGACCAAATAGAAGAAAAAAGGCAGGTGAGAATCTGACTTTTGGAATTTGTCTCTTCAAAACAACAGAAATAAATCTTAGGAAACAAAACTGAAAATGAAAGTGAGAAAGGAAATGAATCTGGTTTGAGAGAAGAGGTGGTTGCTGGCCACACCCATAATTTATTCTCTGACAAAATGGCATTGGTCGCCATTTCAGATCATGTGAGAATGTGTGCACTGTAAACACTGCTAGAAATTAAAAACATCTTGGGTCTGAAATAGGCCTCTGTAGTCACAAGGGAGTGCTGTGGTTTTCATTGCCCAAGGAATTCTATTCACTTTCAACCAATGAGAAGCCTGGAATGAAATTGTCAGGCTGGGTAACTAATGCTACTCTTGGCAGCTACATCTCATAGATCCCTTTCATTGAACTGGGACAGACTATAAATAATAGCATTTGTCTAGCACTTTGTCACTTCCAAGAACTCCAGAAACCCTGACAAATAAACAGCAATGTTCTTTGCCAACTTGCAGGTAGATTAGTCTTCAATACGTAAAAGGGGAGTATCTCTGTTACCAGGCAGCAATGCAAATGCTAATGTGATCCATCGTTTAAGTTTTTAGGCTAACAATGACTATGGTCATTTTGAACTTTTTCTTAGTCACAGCAGTAAAAAGTAGGTTTTTACCAGGATATCAACATTTTCTAAGAATGTGAAAATCTGTTATGACAATGACTGATTGATATGTCTAACGTCTGTGATGACCAGTTCACTAAAGTCATTAATTATGGCCCATAATTTCAGCAACCTTCTCTTGAAAGGGCCAAAACCAGCAACTCCTCTTCTGGTACCTACAATGAACACACATTGTGACCCAGAGGTTGACCACAAGAATCAATCAACTGGAATGCTGTCCTGATCTTCACACAGCTTGTTCTTAAGAGAGTCCGGGATGAGTATCTCTCACGAAGCCTGACACCTCCTTCACCATTTACTTCATTGTCTACAGGACAGCTGACATCCCAATTGTGAACACAGCCTTCTTAGATGGTTCAAGTCAAATGAAGAAGGGACATTTTCTTAAAAAATAAACAAACAAAAAAACATTTGCCCACATCCACCACCACCTTGCTGCAGAAATTTCCAAAAATAGAATAGCTGGTGATAAAAATCATGAGTTTCAAAATAAGTGGGCTAAAGAATATGCATTAGAAAGTTGCAAAGATATTGCTATTTGTATATTTTGTTTGCAATGGAAATATTGCTTCTTTTAAGGAAATTGCTGTTAACAGGTACTATGAGATATAGCAGTTTTCATTAGAAAGATATAGATTTCAGCACAGAAAGATTAAACAATCTAATTTCAAAGATTGTTTTTTGGCAATAATATGTGTTCATTACAATTAGCTACTCCAGTGGGAACTTTTTATAGTTTCTAAAATTTTAAGCAAAAGAAGGAGTAGGAGGAGATCAAGAAGGAATAGAAGTAAAAGAAGGAGGAGAAGGGGAGAAGTGAAAAATCACTCAGTTGCAGCTTTTGTTTAATTATCATAACCCATGTTATTTGCAACTTATCCCCCTTCCCTTCACACATTCCCAATCCTCAATTCATTACTATATGATTTTGTCCATATAATGCTCATCACCTTCCAAAATACTATTTAGTTGTTTATTATGCCAGATTTTTAAAAAAGATTTATTTATTTATTTGCATAAAAGTGAAGCAGGATAAGGTCCATAGAGAGGGAGTGACAGAGTTGGAAGGTGGGCTATATTAAAAGGGGCTGTCATATAATAAGTCCTCCTGTATGACTTTTTTGAGCAGAGGTCTGAAGAGAATGAGGAAGAAATTGGGGAAGAACTAGAGTACCAGACATCCAATGCAAGATCAGAGCGACAGGAACACAATGAGCAAAAACAGGGAAATAAGACATGAGATATTAGGGAGGAGGGCTACAGAGTTTGGGTATAAGGAATTATTGGTTTTTCTCGGATAAAGGATTTTATTCTTCTATTTGAAAGAATTACTTTGGCTGATGATTTTGGGGGAACAGGCTATAGCAGATAAGGCTAGAGGCTATTGTTCATTGTGAAAATGATGGTGATTTGCAATAGGGTGGTTGAAGAATGGTCATGTCAAGGGCACATTTCAAAAACCGAGTTAATAGAATTGTAGAAATGGACCTTACTTCAGGACTGGGCATCAGCTGATATCCCTGGCAGGCTTCTACGTATGGCATTACCTGAGTGAATATATGTCAATCCAAACCTGGCTCTCAACCTTGAAAGCTCAGAAGCCTGATGTTTTAACATAAGATCATTTTCTCAGTTGAACAAACACTCCAAGATTGATACATGAAAATAAGAAAGTCAATGTATTCCCTCTAACAGTGAAAAATATGACTATCTTTGCTGGGCTCTGGTGACTGATCAGCATAAGCTTTTCCTGTAGGTAAATTGCAGGGGAAACCAAATTAGTTACTAGGTTAGTGTGACACAAATGAAAGATACTCATGTTCTTGTGCCAGATCATGCATGTGCTAGGCCTGAATTGGAGACTTAACAGTCAGAATGTACCTCTCTCTTCATGTTTCTCCATCCTGACCAAAAACCAGCACTGCTCTGCTCCCCTTGCTATCCCAGTGACCACATTTTTCCTTTTGTTATATTAATTTATTTGATCAGGCTACACTCTTGTTTTGATCTGAGTTTATTCTATTTCTTTTTAGTGATTTTGACAATCAGATCCACTATATTTTTCTTTTGTTCAAAAGTGGCAATTAATCAATCTAGTTTTTCAATGTCTAAGTTGTCCCCATTATGTTACTCTCATGAACTATTTTATAAAATTTTCCTAAAGTGATGGTCAATAGAGCTATCTGCTAAATTTAGGTTCAAAACCAGTGCAGATTCCTCTTCAAATCATGGTACCTACTTGTA
Source organism: Dasypus novemcinctus (assembly GCF_030445035.2). Taxonomy (NCBI): domain Eukaryota; kingdom Metazoa; phylum Chordata; class Mammalia; order Cingulata; family Dasypodidae; genus Dasypus; species Dasypus novemcinctus. Next base: position 64,876,050 of record NC_080676.1, read on the forward strand.
GTATTTTAATACAGTACCTAAACTAAATTGTCCAAATGTCTCAATTAAGTCTACCTAAAACTAGACCTTTTTGAATATATGGAAGGTAATTACAGGAATAGTAATTATTAAGCAAAATATATATGTGTATATATATATGTATATATGTGTGTGTGTATGTATATATATATATATATCCTGTGTTCAATTTTCTTAACATTTTTGCCCTAAACTGTGTTTAATTTTTAAGATGCTTTTCTAGTTGGCTATGGCTTTTATATATTTTAAGGGATTAAATCCAAATGGATTCTTAAACTGTTATTTCAGCACAAAAAGACTGTTAGGAAGAAGCATTTTTAACTCTTTTGTGTGATCCTTTGTGCTTGGGAAAAAAATTTGATGAATTTAAGCCCACCCTACATGTAGGCTGAATAGATTATAGCTCCAGCAAATATTTAATATAGCCCAGTTTCTATTCAGATTAACACTAATTTTCACACAAGAGGCCTATTTACTTTAGTTCCTGTTACTAAATATAGTATGTCCAGCTTTCAACACAAATTCAAAGGCATGCAAAAGGACAGAAAAAAACAGCCTGAAAAGACAAAACAATCAACATAACCATACTCAGATATGACATGAATGTTAGAATTATCTGAAAAAGATTTAAAGTAACTATGATTAATATGTTAATAGAAATAATAGCATACAAGAACAGATGGATAATGTAAGAAAAATTTAAGATGGAAATAAAAGGAAATATTAAAAATAAGAAACATTATATCAGAAATGAAGAATACCTTTTATGGACTCATCAATAGACTCAACACAGTCAACAAAAAAAATCAATGAACTTGAATATATATCATAAAAAGGTCCCAGTCTTAAATGCAAAGAGAAAAACATAACATGAATTTTAAAAATGGAACATATTATCCAGAGACTGTGGGACAATATCAAAAGATCTAACATATGTATAACTTGAATACCAGAAGGAAAAGAAATAAAAGAAAACAGGGGAAATATTTAAAGTAACAGTGGCTAAGAACTTTCCAAAATTAATGATAAACACTAAACTACAGATCTAGGAAACTCAGAGAACACCAAGAAGGAAAAATACCAAAAACATAAAAGCAAAGAGAAACATATACGTACATACACATAAATACACACACATGCATGCACATGCTAGCATATACACCTAGGCATATCATATTCAAATTGCCAGAAACTAAATTCAAAGAGAAAATTTTAAAAGAAGTCAGAGAACAAAAACTTCCCTATAAAAGAACAAGTGTATTTCTTGTCAGAAAAAAGCAGGGAAACAAGAAGAGAATAGAATTAAATATTTAAAGTGTAAAAAGAAGTAAAAGCCCACCAATCTAGAATCTATCCAACTAAATTATCTTTCAAAAGAGAAGGAGAAATAAAGACTTTCTCAGAAAATGAAAAACTAAAAGAATTCATTGTTATCAGACTTACTCAGCAATAATTGTTCATAAAAATTCTTCAGACAGCAGGCAACAATATAAATCACAAGCGTGGATAAAAGTTTTTTCCTGTATAACAGAAGGGAGATGTGTGATAGGTCAAATTGTGTACCCCAGGAGGAAAAAAACAAAAGGCTTATTCTGAATTGTAATCTATTCCTATGGGTATGAACCCATTGTATATAGGACTTATGGAAGATCTATTTTTATTTAAAACGAGGCCCAATGGATCAACATTGTCTTAATCCTATTACTGGAGGCCTTATAGAGAAGGTTACAGGAAAAAAAGCCACAAGGAAGGAAGAAGTTAGATGTCAATGGCACCTGGAAGAGAAAGGAGAGGCTATTACCATGTTATAAACTCAAGGATTTCTGGTCAGTGAGAACAATACTAACCCTGGGAGGAAGCAAGCCTTCTCACTTGTTAAATCATGAGCCAATAAACTTGTTATTTTTAAGCCAACCCATTTTGCTGTATTTTTAAAAATCACAGTCAGGAAACTAGAACTGAAGGTAAAATAAAATCTTTTTATTTTTTCCTTCCTTCCTTCCTTCCTTCCTTCCTTCCTTCCTTCCTTCCTTCCTTCCTTCCTTCCTTCCTTCCTTCCTTCCTTCCTTCCTTCCTTCCTTCCCTCCCTCCCTCCCTCCCTCCCTCCTTCCTTCCTTCCTCCCTCCCTCCCTCCCTTTTCTTTTTAATTAGAAATATTGTGGGTTTACAGAAAAATCATGCATAAAATACAGGGTTCCCATATACCACCCTATTATTAACACCTTGTTTTGGTTTTATTTTTTCTTATTCTTAATAAAGCTAAATGATAACTGTTTAAAACAATAAGAGTAACAATGCATTTGGTGTTTATAACATGTAGTTGAGGGAAATGAATGAAGCAATGTTACCAGAGATGAAAGAGAAGACTTGGGAGCACTCTGTTATAAGGTATCTGTACTACACATGACATGGTGTACTGTTATTTGAAAGTAGGCTTATATTAGTTGAAAGTATATGTTGCAAACTTCAGAGAAAACATTAAAATATTTTTCAAAAGGATTATAATTCATATGATAAGAAAAAAGACAAAATGGAATCATATGAAATGTACAATTAAACCAAGAGAAGGCATAAAAAGAAGGGAGGAAAAACAAAGAATGAATACAATTAATAGAAAATAGTTACAAATGTTGTAGTTATCAATACAACTATGTCAATAATCACTTTAATTTTGAATGGCCCAAATATACCAATTAGAAGAAACATTGTCACAGTAGAATTAAAAGAAATAGCCAACTATATGTTGACTACAAGAAACCCACTTTAAATACAAAGAATGTGATGGATTAGAAGTAGAGGTAGGCAGAAAAATACAGTGATAATTTTTTTTTTAATTAGCAGCTATATTCATTTCAGACAAAGCAGACTTCAGAACAAGGAAAATAATCAGGGATAAAGAAGCTTCATTTCTTAATCATAAAAGGGTCAATGCTCAGATGCTATTACAATACTAAACATGGGTGCATCTAACAACAGAGAGTGAAAATACATGAGGCAAAAACTAATGTAGCTCCAAGGAAGAGAAGGTGAATTCAATATTGTATATGGATTCTTTAACATTCTTTGTCAGTAATTGATAGATCAAACAGGCAGAAAATAAAGAAGCACATAGATGACCTAAACAGACTGTCAATCAACTTGATCTAATTGACATTTGTATTTTTACTCAATCCAACAAGAGCAGAATGTATGTTCTTATCAGAATGGCATGGTACACTCACCAGGATAGGCTATATTCTAAGCCATACAAAAGACTTAAACAAATTTAAAAGAATAGAGATCATACAAAGTTTGTTCTCAGATCACAATGGTATTAAACTGTAAATCAATAACAAAAAGTGAACTAGAAAACCTCCAAAAATTTTGATATTAAACAACCCCTGGGTTAAAGTAGAAGTCTCAAGGAAAATCATTTTGAATTAAATGAAAATTATAACATAATTTTTCAAGATTAGGGGACCCATCAAAAGCAGTGCTAGAGGGGAATTTATAGCATTAAATCAACAAATAGAAAAGAAGAAAGATCCAAAATTAATAAATCAAGCTTCACCCTTAGGGAATTAGAAAATGGGCAAATCAAGTCAAAATTAAAAAGACGAAAAGAAATAATAAAATCAGAGCAGAAATACAAATATAGAAAATAGGAAACAATAAAGTATTAATAAATAAAACCAAGAGATTGTTCTTTTAAAAGATCAATTAAATCTAAAATGTATGGAGAAAAGATACAAATTACCATGTCAGAAATGAAAGAGACAGTATTACTACTGATCTCATGGGCATTAAAAGGATAATATAGGAATACTCTGAATAATTCTATGCTCATACATTTGGTAACCTAGATTACATGAACCAATTTCTTGAAAGATACAGCTTACCAAAACTCAGATAAGGAGAAATAGATAGCCTGAATAGATTACCTAAAAAAGTAATTAAAAATCTTCCAAAGAAAGAAACCAGCAAACCCAGGTGTTTTCACTGGTGAATTTTTCAAAACATTTAAAGAAGAATTAATAAAAATTCTCCACAATCTCCTCCAGAAAATTGAAGAAGAGGGAGCACTTTCTAACTAATTCTTTAAGACCAGTGTTGCCCTGACATGAAAATTAAAGTTACTTAAAAAATAAAAATATGACTAATATCTCTTATAAACATAAAAATAAAAATCCCCAGCAAAATATTAGCAAATCAAATCCAACAATGTATAAAAACAATTTTACACAATGACAAAGTGGGATTTTTTCTAGGTATGCAAAGTTGGTTCAAAATTTGAAGTTCATTCAGTATAATCCCCCATATCAACAGCCTATGTCAATTGATGTCAATTGACGCAGAAAATGCATTTGACAAAATTGAACACCCATTCTTTATTAAAAACTGCCAACAATCTAGGAATAGAGACTAACTTTCTGAAATTGATAAAGTAAAATGTACAACTAAAATCACACATAGTGATGAGAAACTGGACAAATTCCCCCTAAGATCAGGGACAAGGCAAGGATGTCCTCTCTCACCACTCTGTTCAATCATGTACTGGAAGGCATACCTAGTAAAATAAGACAAGAAGGAAAAATAAAAGTTATAAATATTGGAAAGGAAAAAGTAAAAATTCTTCATTCACAATTGACATAATTTTCTATGTAGAAACTCCCCCCCCATAAAAACCTCCAGTAAAATCTCCTAGTACTGATAATTATGTATAACAAATTTGCAGGATACTAGGTTCATATAGAAAAGTTGATTCTTTTCCTGTATTTGTGATGTACAGTTGGGATGTGAAATAAATCTTTTTAAAATGTCATTTATATGGCCTACAAGAAATACTTATGTACAAATATAATTAAGTATTATATATACAGGATCTGTATGTGAAAAATTATGAAACACTGATGAAAGGAAAATCCAAATAAATGGAGAGATATTCCATATTCATGGATTGGATGTTTCACTATTGTTACAATGCCAAGTTTTCCCAATAAGTTTCTAGATTCAAGGTAGTTCTAATTAAAATTCCAGCAAGCTATTTTTTAGACAACAGCAAATTGAATCTAATATTTTTATGGAAAGGTGAAAGACCTATAATAGGCAACCCAGTACTAAAGAAGAACAAATTAAGAAGACTAACGTTACTCAATTCCAAGACATTAGTAATAAAAGACAGCAAATTACAAGCAAAAGAATAGACAGATCAAAGGAACAAAACAGAAATCCCAGACACAGATCCATAGAATATAGTCAACTGCTCTTTGACAAAGGAGTACAGAAAGACAATTCAGTAGAGAAAACACTCTAAAAAAAGTGGTACCAAGGGGACATTATATGCAAAAATTAATATAAAATAAAAAATAATAAAATACAGACCATATACTTTATACAAAAACTAACTCAAAATGGATCATAGACCTAAATCTAAATGCCAAAACTTTATTCTACTAGAAGACATTAGGGAAAATCCATAAGGCATTGAGTTTGCTGATGAATTTTTAGATAAAACACTGAATGCACAGTCTTAATGGAAAAAAAAATTGATAACTTAGACTTATTAAAATGTAATATTTCCTTGAAAGACACAGTTAAAAGAATGAAAAGACAAGCCATGGACCGGGAGAAAATATTTGCAAAACATATATCTGAAAAAAGACTTGTATTCAAAATATACAAAGATCTCCTTAATATCAGCAAATAGAAAACAAATGAGCCAATTTAAAAATGGGTAAAAACCTGAATTAACAACTCATTGAAAAAGATATACAGATGGAAAATCACCATATGAAAAGATGCTTAACATTTTCAATAGGGAAATAAAAATTTTAAAAGCAATGTAATTAGATTAGTGGTTATTTAGAGTAATGAAATTGTTCTAAAATTTTTGTGATGATGAATGTATAACATTGTGATTGTACTAAAAGCCATTGCTTATAATTTTGGATATCTCAATAAAATGGCTTAATAACAAAAAAAAATCAGGAGGAAATAGAACTGGAATGAAACTTTTACAAATTTCTCTTTGTCATGGTTGTGAAAAGAAGCATGCAGACACACACAGGTACACAAATATGCTTGGGGAAAAAAAAAAAGCACTGAAACTTCCTCTGGAAAGACAGGATCTTGAGCAAGCCTACCCACCTCAGCTCCAGGCCTTGGAATCAGGAGGAGTGACAGGAGCCAAAGAGAGGAAATTGTAATATGTGTTCTGGGCAGGATTTGGAACCTTTTTTAAAAGGGACAGAGAGCACCCTTCTATGTTTCCTAATCTTGAAGTTGGTGTGGAGCGGCTGTGGTCCAAGTCTGCTCTTCTGATCACGATGCAGAGATTCAAGTGCAGTAGGCTTGCCTTCACTCCCTCCCACATCCTGTTTGGGAACATTCAGTTTAAGGTTATCCCATGCAGACAGGCAGGTACCAGTGAGTACACTGCAGTCCAGAGAGTAATTCTGCAAACTGTATTGAGGAAAGGGGACCAATGTTAGACCTACCTCCAGGCAAGTCTAGCAGGCTCCTCCTTCCAAGGACAGACAGTTTTTAAATGACAAGGTGCCAGAACAAGCATGATATCTTTGCTCTTTCTGAGGACTATTCTGGGTCAGGCTCTGGCTCTGGATTGAACTCTGAAAGTGGCTTTCCAGCTGAAATCAAACAAGGATACCAAGCAATATATGAAGATGATGCTTTCTATTATAGTGCTTGGCTTCTCAAGCGGAATCTGCCCTCAGACAACCAGCACTTGGATCAAGATGGATCAGGAATGGATTTTATTATTTAAAGGAGAAAGTTTCCCCACCTTGACAACAAGCAATGTGTTCAGTTTCTATTGTATACTTTGGTTAAATGATTAATCTTGGGACAAAAAGTTTTATAGGAATTTTAAAACTTCTTTAAAAAAGCTTAAGTTTATATCACCTTTCTCTCATGGATTTTTAAAAGTTATAAGTTTATGCCTTAATGCTGATATCTATCCTATTGTTCTGGAAAATGCCTACATTTTCTTTCTAACATTTTCAACCAACCTTACTGTGAAGATAACTAGATGCCCCATGTCTATAAATCACTTTGAAGAATAAATTATGCTTTTTTTACAAAATAAAAAAAATGTTTTTAAAGCAATGAAATATAACTATGCACTTAGCAGTGTAGTAGAAATCCAAAAAAATTTACAATAACAATTGCTGGTAGGAATAAAAAGTGGTATGGCCACTTTGGAAGACAGATTATATCTTACAATGTCTTTTATAGTCTAACCATATGATCCAGTGATCCCACTCCTAAGTATTTACCCCGTGGTTTGAAAACATGGCCACACAAAACCCTGCACATGTGTGTACATAGGTACATGAATGTTTATAGCATCTTTACTCATAATTGTCAAAAACCAGAATCAACCAAATGTTCTTCAATAGGTGAATGGATAAACAAACTGGCATACATCCATACACTGGAATCAAGCAATAAAGAGAATGAGTTTTTAAGTCATGCAAAGATATGAATGAATCATAAATACTTACTTTAAGTGAAAGAAGTCAGTCTGAAAAGATCACATATAGTATAATTCTATTTATGTGATTGTATGGTAAAGATAAACATTTATGATAAAACTTAAAGATAAAATGATATGATAAAAATATCAGTGGTTTCTGTGGGATTGGGAGAAGAGGTGGGGGGATTGAGTTGCTAAGTGCAGAAGTTTCTTTAAGGTCATGAAATTTTCTGTATTATACTTTAATTTTGGATATTATACTACTAGGCATTTGTCAAAATCCATAGAACTTTACAGCAAAAAGAATGAACCATAAGGTAGGCACATTAAAATAAAAGCTTTTAGTAGATAGGTGGATCACAGAATGGCATGCACGTGACAAAACATCTCATTGTATAAGGAATGTGTGAAACAATCTTATTGAGAGGGTTAAAGGGAAAAGCTGCCAATCTAAGTAACTTTGGAAATGAGGGGTGTCTGTATAACTATAGGTAAAAAATACATACAAAAGTACTGTCCTCTAGTTAATAAAGTTGTTCTCCAAAAGGGTTTAGTCTGACAATTCTGAAGCCATTATACATGTAAACTGGAATTGAACAATTAATATGGAGAATGGAGAATGGTGGGAGTCAGGTTTCTCATGGTGCAGTGGGTGGTTACATGGAAGAAAGAGGATAAGGTTACAATGATCCATGTAGTAATGGATTAGAGCCAGACACAGTAATACAAATTCATGTTTAGTTTAATATAGATACAGAGCATTGCATATAGAAATATGTATGGATATGTGTATGTGCATGGTTTGTATATACTCATTAAATTCCTTGCTATATCAGCTGAGAAGCTCTAGAAAGGACAGCCCAGTAGCACCAAGCACACTTGTTGATTTTAGGGCTGGCCTAGAAACAAAAACATTCTAGTGGTAATGAGAATGCTTAATGTGCAGAACTTTGCTTCTAATACCAGTCTCTAATGATAGTCTCTAATATCTGGGCCCCTTGGAAAACAGAAGGTTCTAAAACTGGAAAAAAGAAATATACCGTGTTCATGTCCCAGTGGAGTCGCATCTTCGTTTGGGAAGTGGGCTTGGCCCAATGGATAGGGCATCCATCTACCACATGGGAGGCCCGCGGTTCAAAACCCAGACCTACTTGACCCGTGTGGAGCTGGCCCATGTGTAGTGCTGATGCGCGCAAGGAGTGCTGTGCCACGCAGGGATGTCCCCTGCATAGGGGAGTCGCACGCACAAGGAGTGCACCTGTAAGGAGAGCCGCCCAGTGTGAAAGAAAGTACAGCCTGCCCAAGAATGGCGCCGCACACACAGAGAAGCTGACGCAGCAAGATGGTGCAGCAAAAAGAAACACAGATTCCAGGTGCCACTGATAAGGATAGAAGTGGTCACAGAAGAACACACAGCGAATGGACAGAGAGCAGACAACTGGGGGGGTGGGGGTAAGGAGTAAGGGGAAAGAAATAAAAATTAAAAAAAAAAATTAAAAAATAAGGAAGTGCTAAAAAAATTAAAGCTTAATTAATATTAAAGGAATAATGAAGCTAACTAAAAGGGTTCCCAATGACCAAAGCTGGAACAATGTGCACAACAAAATGAATAGCATAGTATTGGATTATAATCCAAATTTTAAAATAAATATCCATGAGTCCATACTGATACAAATACATGACTGATTGAATAAATGAATGCAAAAGGTAGACAAATCGATACAGAAGATCTATATAATTTATATATATACTTCCTCTTTAAGGAGGTAGAGCATAAATCCCCACTCCCTAAGTGTGGGTTGCACATGGTGATTTCCTTCCAAAGTGTGCTTTTTGGAAAAGGAGAGGAAGAATATCTTTACAGTAGAGAAACATACCTAACTAAGGTGATCACGATTAACATTAACAGTGGTAAGTTGAGTTAATATTATATAACCTTGATATGACATGATGAGGTTGATATTTTACTTCTGTGGTCTTCCTCCCTATTTTAGTTTGCCAAAGGGATGCCAATACAAAGTACCAGAAATCTGTTTACTCTTATAATGGGGATTTATTTGGAGTAAAAGCTTACAATTCCAAGGCTGTGAGAAGTTCAAACTGAGACACCATCAGAGATGCTTTCTTATCAAAGTCATCTAAAGTTGATCCCATGGTGTGTTGTCACATGCTGAAACAAGATGGCCTCAGATTTCTACTGAGGTTTCAGCCTTATCCTCTGGGCTCACAATCTCCCCTTGAGCAGCTTCATGGGCCCATTCTCTTAGGGGTTCATATTTAAGTGATCCTCTCTTTTACACAGCAGGATCAAACTTGTTTGCTTCTTTTTCCTGTCTATGAGTCCATTTATATCAGACCCAGAATAGGGATGGGGACTCAACATGAGTCATGCCTCACTTATGTTGTCCAATCAAAAGCCCTAAAGCAGTCTTATAAAGTAATCTAATCAAAGGCCCCTCAACTAAATTTAATGTAATCAAAGGGCACCACACCTAGAGGAATAGTTTAGTTTTCAAATATAATCTTTCTTTTTTGGAGATTCATAAAATAATTTCAAACTGCCACATTCCACCCTCAGAATACCAAAAAGACATGTCTTTCCATATGCAATATACATTTATTATATCACAATATTCCAAAAACCTTAAATCAATGCTAAGCACAAAATCAGTTATAGGACTGATATAAAGGCAGTGGTCACCAGCTTCTGCGAGGAAGGAGAGGGAAGAATGGGTATAACAAGGGGCATTCTAGGGATTTTTGAATTGTTCTTCATGGCATTGCAATGACAGATAGAGGCCATTTTTTTTGTCAAACCTATAATATCGTGTGGTGTAAAGTGTAAACCATAATGTATACTATAGACCATGGTTAGTAGTAATACTTTAATATGTGTTCATCAATTATAACAAATGTGAAAGATACTAATGGGGGAAAGTGTGAGAGGGAGAAGGCTAGGTAAAGGGTAATCGCCTATATTTTGGATGTAATGTTTATATAATCTAAAGCTCCTTTTAAAAAAATACAGTTATAGGCATGCAGTTTGTCTTGGGGCAAAGTTCCCTCTGGCTGTAGACCTGTGAAACTTATAAAACAAGTTATCTGCTTCCATTGTACAAAGAGACACAGACATAGGCTAAACATTTGTATTACCATACGGAGAAATTGAGAGGGAAAGAGTCATGGGTTCCCAAATTTCCAAATACCTGCAGGGCATACTCTATTAGATTTCCAAGTATGAGAATCATCCTTAGAACAATGGTTTCTTCTTCTCCTCAGGGACTCATGGAGGCTTGTTTTCTGGAAGCTTGGAATTCCCATAATCAGTCTCTGGTTTCTTTGTGCCCAAAAATTCAGTTCGAAGTTTATCTCTTTCCTCTAGCATTTTGCTACAAGCTGCAAAAGGAAACCAGGCCACATTTTCCACATTTACTTTGGAAATCTCCAAACTGAAATGTCCAAGCTTGTTATTTTCAAATTCTGACTTCCACCTAACATCAGGAGTGAATTTTGCTAAGTTCTCTGCAACTTTAGAACAAGGATTGCCTTTCCTCCAGTTTCCAATGATAGTTTCATTAGCTTCTAAAGCTTTGCTGGAAATAACCTCAGGGTCTATATTCCTATGAACAGTCTCTTCAAAGCAATCTAGGCCTTTTCTATCAAGCATCTCACAATTCCTACAAAAATACCCCTTGCCCATTTATAAAACCATTCCAGCATTTTGGGTAATGTTGATCCAGCATTTGCCACGTGGTGAAGCAAGTTGATCGCAGATCTCTGCCAAGATTTCAGTTTCAGCTTTTCTCTCTGGGTTCACCATCTCCTCTTGAGCTGTACCATGGGCCCAGCCTCTTGGGGATTCATGGTTAAATGACCCTTACTCTTACACAGCAGGATCAAACATGGCAGCTTCCTTTACCTGTGTCTGTCTGAGTCCTTTTATAGAAGATCCAGCAAGGGGGTGGGGACTCTAAAACTATTAAATAATGAAATAATTATCAAAAAATTTAATTGCAACAAAGTTACCTCACTAAATTGAAGTGTTAATAGAAAAAAACTATATGTAAATGGGGGTATATTAGATCATTGCATTTTCTGCATAATTTTTCTATAATCTTACAATTTTTTCAATAAAAATACTTTAAAAAGTTCATTGTGACAGAGGGGAGGGTGTCTCTTGAGAGCAAGGGTGGTTCCCAATGGGGGAAGACAGACTAGTGTGTCAAGTCCTCAGCATTGTTGCAAGTATCTATGAATCTTGTCCTTCAAGCAGTGAAGCCTGGTTGTCACTGTGGACCCTGAGGGAAGGGGGAGAGGAATAGAATAGATGGAAGAGGGCGTAGCTGGGGGAAAATGGACGTGTTCCTCAAGACTGTGCAATGATAGATATAGGCCATGTTAAATCTCACCAAAAATTTATAAAAGTGTACAGTCTAAAATATAAACCATAATGTAAACTGTAATGGAACCATGGTTGGTAGCTATGTTTCAATATCTGTACATCAGTTGTAGCAAATGTAACATCTACATATGAAAAGATCATTTCTGGGGAAGGGGGAATAGGATTTAATATTGGGTATATGGGAGTCCCCTATATTCTATATGTGACTTCACTGTGATCTAAAAAAATTTTTGAAGACATAATAAATTTTTTTTTTTTTTTAAAGAGGATGTGGACACTGAGGAAGAAATGGAAGAGACTGCCTTGCCACTGTACTTACAGGGCAACACCTATTACAGTGATGAAAGGCAAAACATCAAAAAAAGTTTTGTGATATTTTTCATTTTTTAATACCCTAGTTTATTTTTTACTTTAGTTTAGTTTTTCTAAATTATTATATAATCTATTTCTAATCTTTAAAACTGATCATTACTATTTCATTTTCCTACTAATTGAATTTGGCAATATATTAGATCTCATTTTTGAAGAAGTTTTGCATCACAGAAGGGTTCAACTATGGCAGGAGAGGAGCACTGGTGTGGGGTGTCATTGATGGGGATTGCATGGATGGGAGGGAGTTCTCTGGGGCAAGTGAATAGAGTATAAAGATATGCTCAGATGTTCTTTGGGTATTGCCATAGTGGGTAGAGTTACACATGACAACTGAGGGAGTGCTAAATTCCCATCCTGGCAAGCTCTGTCACATTCCCCAATGGAACAACCACAGTCCCCTAAGTGCAAGGGCAAAGACCAGTAAAGAAGAATGGTGCAATGATGGGCCCTGAATAATTATGACTATCCTTATAAGCCTGTGTGCTTGAAATTTCAACTAGGTCTAGAGCTACAGGGTGCCTAAGAGATACCTCCTGAGAACCTCCATGTTGCTCAAATGTGGCCACTCTCTAAGCCAAACTCAGCATGTAAATGCGTTACCTTCCTCCCAGTTCAGGACATGACTCCCAGGGATGAGCCTCCCTGGTGCTTAGGGATTACTACTAAGCATCAGCTGGTGATGCAACTAGAAAAAGACCTTAAATAAAAGGGGAAAATGGTAAAGACAAAAGAGTTTATATGGCTAAGAGACTTCAAAATTAGTCAGGAGGTCATCAGAAGGGTCACACTTACACACATCTCAGCAGGATCCCAGAAATAGCCAAAGTAGCTACAACCCCAGGTTGTGGTACTCCTAAGGGCTACAGAGACACCCAAGTCCAGTGGTCATGGCAGATAGCTCTGGAGTTCAGTACCTAGCCAGTGGGCCCTATTTTGGAATTTGTACTCCAGTGTGATGGAGTTGGACTCAGATTTGTCATCTCTACTCATGCCTCTTCTGTCACTTTTACTGAACCTGTGTTTGGTGCTGGTATTGGTAAATGCTCAGGAAACTTTAATCTTTGGACTGTCCATGTGCCAGCTGGGCCCTGAGCCTCTGCATAGTTGCAACACCTACTCTCTGGTTTGTGGACTTACCCAGGTCAGCTAACAGGGAGATGACGATGGTCAACCACCACACCAGGGAACCAAGTCTACAATTGCAAGCAGGAGAATCCCATTCATCAGCCATGTGACATCTAAGCACACTCTCAATTTAGAGGTGGAGTGGACATCACCATCCCAGGATCCTCAGGATGGAGGAATAAAATATGGATTAGAGTGGACTTACTGGTATTCTATTATAGAATTATTGTGACTCTAGCAATGGAAGAAATTTTATCATTGATGTGGAGACAGTGGCCGTGGGAGTTACTGAGAACAGGGAGAGGGAAGAAGAGCTGTGATATGGTGACATTTTCAGGACTTGGAGTTGTCCTGATTGATACTGCAGGGACAGATGCAGAATATTATATATCCTGCCATAACCTACTGAATGATCTGGGGAGAGTGTAAACTACAATGTAAACTATAGTCCATGCAGTGTAGCAATGCTCCCAAATGTATTCATTAAGTGCAATGAATGTGCCATACTGATGAAAGAGGTTGTTGATGTTGGAGGAGTGGGTGGGCAGAGGAGTGGGGTGTATTGGAACCTCTTACATTTTTTAATGTAACATTTTCTGTGACCTATGTATCTTTAAAAAAAAAGGAGACAATAATAAAAAAAATGTTTAATTAAAAATTTTAAAAGGAATAAAAAAAAGTACGTTTTGAATAGAGCTCCAGAGTTATACTCATTATCTTATGTCAAATGATTGTTTTATAGATAAATACTAGGTTAGCTCTCTTTTAAAACACAAGGCATAGCATTTTAATTGATTCTGACATTGAAAGAAGAAGAGATTAATTATTTAGAAGCAAATATAAATTTTATTTCCACCACACCTTTGAACTTGCCTTACATATATTTTTTATTTTGGTTCTTTCCCTTTCTGTAGTTTCTTAAGTTTTATGAATACCAGATCTAGATTTAAAGAGAACAATACCAAAGATCAGAAAACACAGAAAACATCATTTGACTTTCTCATTTGACAGAATCTAGAAGGAACCATAAAATCCATGTTATTCAAACCCCATTTCATCAGGTAAGGAAATTGAGACCCAGAGAAATAGCTTTACAGTGAGACCAAAGGATCTCAGCTTAGAGCTTCTACATGATCTTTCCTAGTCCACAAAGTCCAGCTGCATATGATCTAAGATTATGAGTGCTGATTTTAGGCAAGATAAGCTAAAGCGCCACTTTAATTCATAATTTGAATTTCTATTTCATTCTTTCATTTTTTAAATTCACTTATGCATTTTGCATAATATCTATCCTTATATCTATCAAGCATAGTATTAGGTACTTTAGAGGCAGAAAAAAATATATATATGCTATTTATTGAATACCTATTAAGTGCTTTAGCTCACTTAATTCTCAAAACATATTAAAAACTGAATAACATGGAAACTCAGAGAGATTACATTACTTGTCCAAGGTTATACAGATAGTAAGCTACAGAGCTGGTCTTTAAACTCAGGTATAACTGTCACCCAAAACTGCATTCTTTCACCTTCCCTACCACATTATAAGGCCTAGTTATGGAACATAGACATTTGGGGGAAGTAGACATGTAAAACAATAGCAATGGGCATGTAAACAATAGCAACAATAGTAACAAAATATTCATCAAAATTATTCAGCTTAAATTCAAGAAATAATATATTGAAAGTCTAGCTCATTACCCAATTTTTGTAAGCTAGAAGTATGAAGGTAAGAGGAGCTAGGCTTAAAATCACACAGATACAATTTTTTAAAAATCAAAATGACAAACTTGAAAGCAAGAGACTTTCAGGATTCTCTGTTCCTGCATCCCTATCTTTCATCTGAGGAAAATGATGCCCTGCTAAGCAATGTGACTCGACCAGGATCAAATAGGAACCAGAGCCTAGTGTGAGGAATATTGACTTAGAATTCATGACTTTCAGCCTTATAGTTTAGTCAAGGTGCCATTTTAAAAAAATTCTTTCTCTTATTCAAATTTCAGTGAAATGGGACAATAGGACTATTTTATTTATTACTTAAACTTTTTTCTTTCAGTTTTAGTTTAATCCATGTTCAATTTCATGTCTTAGCTAAAAAATAGAAGAAAGTTTCATCTACTTTTTAATAAATGAAATGGTAATATTTTCTTTTGTGTAATATTTGCTAAAATAATTAATATTTTATATGTGCACATGGTATGAGGCTATAACTACAATAAAGTGAGCAAGGTCATGGCCAGTGTTGATACAGTGGTATGCTGGAACTTGCGTACCTACTCATGAGTGCTAATTAGTAATTTTTCAGGAATTTTGCAAACCAGTTGTCAAACGTGGCCACGATAAAAAATAAACTATATAAATTTTTAACTAAATAATATTAGAAGCAAAGATAATAAATATTCAAAATTCAACACTTCTTAATTACTTGACTCCAATTTAGTAGTATTTATGCTCCTTTGGTTGTTTTATGCTTATGGGTCTGCATAGTGAAAATATACAAATGTGTACTACTGCTCATCTCTTCTCAATGCCACACTGTGACATAATTTTCAAAGCTTAAAATTGGCCATGGCAGGAGAATTTATACCACAGAAATTGGTGTATGCTGCAATTCAGTTTGTTTGTACATTTACAGAGAGCCGGTTGTTAAACATGTATCAGCAAACCACGGGGAGTAGAAGAATATCACAAATATTGATCCATCACTACTAGCTAGAGTCAACCATTGTTTGATATTATACTCTTTGTTTACACCTGTTAACCTATTTTTGTACAGGATTAGGTTTGAGTCTGGTGTTTTCTGTGTAAAAATCCCAAATAGATTGGCGTGTAAGCAGTTTGGAATTAATGATGTGGATGTGATATTTGCAGTAATTGCAACTCACTTATAACTATTAGAGGGCATATCTGAGGGCACAACCCAGCAGGTTGTGAATGGCAGAGAGGAAGAAGAGAAGAACCTGGTTCTTGATGATGTAATTGAACTGCTGAATTAATTAAATCTGAAACTACACTCCAGACATCTTGTTATGTGAAAAATACATTATTTTAAAGCCACTTTTAATTGGATTGTCTATTATTTGCAGCAGAAAGTAAACTAACAAATATACCAATTACCCTTTTTATAAATAAAAGCTAATTTCTACATCCAAGAGTTAGTTAAGCTCGTTTAAGGTCTTATTAGCACTTCTGTTTGAAAAGACTTGTCATTTTTATTTTTTAATATTAAGTATAACTTTGACTTAATTACAGCATTTAGTATATGAAACTGTTCCTTAATGTGAAATGCAACCAAATGTGAACACTGCAAATGCATATTCATATAGGTATAAGTAGTAATGACTATGACGACTATCTAACCTTTAACTTAAAATAAAAACAGTTTTCATTAGCAAAGGAAGTGACATCTGGACCCAGTTATTCAAATATTCAATAGGTCCTTCTTATTGTAGGTTATTTATAGCCATAACATATTTAATAAATATGTCAGTAGTGAGCACACATCCACTTATGAACTGTTGAATACCATTCAATTAAACACCATTCTTCCAATTCATTGGAAACTTTAGTAGTCATAGAAACAACACCAAGTCATCCAATTTTATCCTATTAAAAATGTGAATAGGAGGAAGTAGATGTGGCCCAACCACTTGGGCACCTGCACCTACCACACAGGAGGTCCCAGGTTTGGGTTGTAGACCTCCTAAAAAAAGATGAGCAGACACTGCCTCCCACTGCAATGAGTTCAATGCCACTTTCCACCATGAAAAGCCAAAGCTACAAGCCAGCAGACACTGCAACCTGCAGGGAGTGGATGTGGCTCAGGCCATTGAGCACGTCCCTCTTATGTGATAGGTCCTGGGTTCAGTTCCTGGTGCTTTCTGCAGAAGGCAAGCAAACAATGAGCAGTCAGATGAGCCCACCAGCTGGAGGAAGGAGGTGGGGGAGGAAATAAAGTAAATAAATTAAATCTTTTTAAAATTGTGACTATGAAACTCCATTTTGGTTGGAAGAAGGACGAAACAAGCAACTTTAATATAACTCTCAAATTGCTGACGAATGTCACCAAAAGTAACAAAAACTTGTATTATGAAAAGGGAACAGTCAAGTAGATTTCAATAGCAAAGAAAATGTTGCATATTCCAGGAAAGAAAATCAGTACAAATGGAAGTGTTCAAAGTCAACTTAGTCTGGATTCCAATGTTCTTCTAGTGAAAGGAGAAAGGGGGAAAGAGGGAGTAGACAAGAAAGAGAGAAGAGAAAAAAGTGGGGAGAGGAGAAAAGGAAAGAGAAATGAATACTAATGCATGAGTTGGAATAGGAGAACAGAGAAAATAGTAATTGATAATGCAAAACTGATTAATTTGTTGGTTGATTTACCTTACAAGATGTCAGGTATCTAAAGGACAACTGAAGAAATTCTTTGCAGCTTCTTTAAAAAATGGCATGATGTATTCTACCAAATGCAAGCTTAATCTGAATGAGTGGTTCTCAAGTGAGATGAAATGAACATTTCCTATGATTGGCTCAATTCTTATTAAGAAGTAAATTGTTTTCATGTGTGTTTCAGTTTGCTGGCTACCGAAAGCAGATACATTGAAATTCATTGGTTTTAACAATGGGAATTTATTGGCTCAGAAGCTTACAGTTTTGAGATTGAGAAAATTGCCCAAATCAAGGACTGATCAAGGCAATGGTTTCTTCACAAAGACCAGCTGCAATGATCCTGAATTCCTCTGACACATGACAAGGCACATCATGGCAGTGTCTGCTGGTCTCTCCTATCTTTTCTGGGTTTCATTGCTTTCAGCTTCTTGCTTCCATGGCAAATAGAGAAACTATTTGTCTGAATTCATTCTCTTACAAAGGACTCCAGTAAGATGATTAAGACCCACCCTGGACCATACCTTATCTGAAGTAACCTCATGAAATCCTACTTAAAATAGGTTTACAATCACAGAAATGGATGAGCTTTAAGAACATGATTTTCTGGGTTCATACAGTTTCAAACCATCTCTATCCAGGCCCTTGGACCCCAAAATGGCACGCTCTTTCCATATGCAAAATATGTTCATTCCTTCTCAATAACCCCAAAACCTTAAGTCAATTTTGGCCATCAAAAATAGGTTATAGGTGAGATCTGTCTGGGAGTACAATTTCACTAAGGCTGTTGACCCGTGAAACCTAGACAACAAGTCATCTGCTTCCAATATACAATGGAGGGACAGTCATGGGATAAACTTTCCCATTGCCATAGGGAAAAACTGAAAGGAAAACTGGTCATGGGACCCAAACAATTCTAAATTCCTGCAAGGCATTCTCCATTAGATTTCAAGTTCTGAGAATCATCTATAGAATGATGGTTTGTCTCTTGGGCCTGATGAAGAAGAAGCCACACCCTTTTCAAGGACCTGTGTAGCAGCTATGTTCTCCCTGAACACTGAGGTAAAGGCTCCACCATCTTCAAGCACTGGGGTGACAGCCAGACTCTTGTCTCCACCCTTGTCAAGCATCAGACTCTCTGCAAACTCCAGACATCTGAGAAAAGTGAGGTGATAATATTTTTCCTGAATGATGGGGTGTAAGTCCCACCCAAGGCATACTTCCCATTTTCACACAAATGGGTAGGTCCACACTCTTGGCCCAAGAAGATTTCCTTGGTCCAGACCTCAGCATCCCTGGTCCTGTCCTCAAAATATGTTGTCTTTCCATATGTCTCTCTTCTGTCCTTTTCAGTCCACGCTGGCAGTTGTTCCTTTCATAGATATCACAAAAAAAACTTGTTGGTTTTGCTTGTAATGCACAGGGGTCCAAACCTTCAGACAAAAGAACTTTGCACATATCCTTTCTGGATAAATGCATTCCAATCCTGACTTGCACTGAAATGGTTGACTGGATCCATGTTCAGTTAAACCCTCACATGGAGCACTATATTCTGGGGACTTGCTTTCTCATGGTTCAAAATTTCCCAGAACATCAATTTCTGGTTTCTTTGTACCCAGGAATTCAGTTCTCAGCTCATCCTTTTGCTCTTACATTTTACTATAAGCTGTAAGGGGAAACCAGGCAGCACTTTCCACATTTAATTTGAAAATGTTCTCAGCTAAATATCCTCCTTCATCACTTTCAAATTCTGCCTTCCATCTGACATCAGAACTCAATTTTGCCAAGTTCTCTGACATTTTAAAACAAAGGTCACCTCTCTTCCAATTTGCAATGATGCATTCATCATTTCTGTCTAAGGCCTCATTGGAAATACTTTCAGTGTCCATATTTCTACTAGTAGTCTCTTCAAAGCAAAGACGGCCTTTTCTATTAAGCACATCACAAAGCAATGAAGGTCTTTTCTATTAAGCATTTCTTCCCACTTCTCATTACCCGATTATAAGATCTTTTAAACATTTTTAGTATTTTTAGTAGCAGCGCCCCACTCTTCTGGTACCAAAATCTGTTTTAGTTTCCTAGGCTGTTGAAAGGAGATAGAATGAATGCATTGGCTTTAAAAATGGGAATTTATTAGCTTATAAGCTTACAGTATTAAGGCTGAGAAAATTGTCCAAATCAAGGCATCAGGGTGATGCTTTCTTCATAAAGTCCAGCTTCCAGTGATCTTGGACTCCTCTGTCACATGGCGACATCTACTGGTCTCTACTTTCTCTTCTGGGTTTCATTGTTTTCATCTTTCTTCCATGGTTTTCTTTTTGTCTGAATTTCATTCTCTTATAAAGGACTCCAGTAAGGGGATTAAGATCCACCCTGGGCCATGCCTTAGCTGAAGTAACCTCATAAAAACCTACTTATGATAGGATTATACTCACAAGAACAAATTAGATTTAATAACATGATTTTCTGGGGTACGGGCAAAGTTTCAAAACTACAGTGTGCAACTGTGTTTGATTCAGTCACATGCATTTGCAAAAAAATAGAAAATGGATTTTTCAATTTTAAATAGACATGAGTAGGAACATA
Source organism: Dasypus novemcinctus (assembly GCF_030445035.2). NCBI lineage: Eukaryota > Metazoa > Chordata > Mammalia > Cingulata > Dasypodidae > Dasypus > Dasypus novemcinctus. The sequence goes on from NC_080676.1 coordinate 64,896,410, forward strand.
TGCTCATATCCATATATAAATATTCTAATACTTGATGGAATATATTTTTAAAAACCTGTTTTTATGCATTAGGCAATGAAGAGTGCAAGCCTGTGATTCCCCAGATAAAGAAAACTCGTGTGTCATGTGATTGTCCTGGCACTCTTCCTGGAAAAAATTTTCTACAACAAAGGGTGTTGGAGCCTATGCAAAGCACAGCAGTTCCCCTCCTACTGAACTTACAGAGGCCAAAGTTAAGGGCTGCTAAAGCATCTAGAATTTGTGGGACAGGTCATCACAGTAGAAGAAACTGTACTGAGTTGGGATTCCAGAAGTTGTGTGAATGCTCTCAAGTCCCTGGGTAAGGACTGAGTTGTCCAAGCCCAGGACAAGAGTATGTGATGCTTCCTATCAAGCAGTTGCTATAGAGTTGAGAACAGAAGAGACTGAATGTTGCACAGTCTGGGAGATAATAACGCCACAACACAGCTAGAATGGACAAATCTTGTTAATATTGTAAGCATGGGTCATTCCCTAGAGCAAAGGTCAACAACCATTTTCTGTAAAGGGCTAGAGAGTAAATATTTTAGGTTCTGAGTGCCATATAGTCTCTGTTGTGACTGCTCAACTCTGTTGTCACAGTGTGAAAGTATCTCTAGATAATACATAAATGAATAAGCATGTCTGTGTTTCAATAAAATTTTAATTTCAGAAATAGGTGTTGGGTCAGGATTTTGACTCATAGGCTGAGTTTGTTGACCCTGTCCTAGAGTAAGGCCTGCTGTATACCTATGTATTAAAGCCTAAATCCAAACTTTGGTAATATCCACAGGAGAAGCAAAGTTTAGAGCTTGAGTCTCACCAAGTTTTAGCGTCTTGAGAAACATTTCAGTCATTATACATTAAGTTCTAACACAACATGAAACTAGGTTTAAGCTTAAGCTAAATAGCCAGTAACTGAACTGTTTACTTGAAGGATACCATGTTCTTTAGAGGAAAGTAACAAAATCAAGTATATCTAAGTTATGTTATTCAAAGAATCCAATAGAAAATTACTAGGCAATTTTTAAACACCAGTCAATAAAAATGGGCTCTGAAATAAGCCTAAGTTTGGATTTTATGAACAAAAACTTTAAAGAAGCTATTATGAATATATTCAAGGACTAAAAGGAACATATGTGGATAAATGAGCAATCTCAGAGGAGAAATGAAAACTCTAAAAGGCAACCAAATAGAAAAATTACTAATAAATGTGCAACAACTGAATTTTTTTAAAGATACAGTAAATGAATTTTACAATTAACAGACGTTCGCAAAGGAAAGTGTCTATGGACCTGAAGCAAATGAATAGAAATTATCCAATATAAAGACAGAAGAAGTTTGAGGAAAAATGAACAGCACCACAGGGACATGTAGGACATTGTCAGAGGATTTAACAAATGTTTAATTTGAAGTTTTAGAAGGGAAAAAAGAGTGAGAATGGGATAGAAAAGTAAGTAATGGCTGAAATTTTCCCACATTTCTTGAAAAACATTGACTTACATATCCTCAAGAAAATCAGGAAACACCAAAGAGAAAAATTCAAGGAAACTATACCTATACATAGCCTAAACACATTCTAAAAGCCAGATTTTTTTCATTCTATTAAAGCCAGAAAGTATATAATACACTTTAGAAATATTTTTATCAAGGACAATTATTGTTAGAATATATAATTATTAGGCTATATAAAAATTGTGCATATTGATCATTTTTTAAATTTATAAAAATATAGGGTTGCAACCCAAAGAAACAGATCAAATATATAACCTAACCACCTATTCTGATAAAGTCCAGATTGGCAGTGCTATTTGTCTCAGGTCACAGAGCTAATTATTCAGAAGTAGGAAATATTCCCCATATTTCCAGCCCATAGATTTTTTCCAGTATTCCACTTGTTCTGCATCTATATCATCTGATTGATGCCTACACCAATCCTAAATTGTTAACCAGTTAGATGGAAGAATGTGGTAACTGTGTTCCCTCTGCCCCCAGCTGTGTGATGTGAAATGAACTACAACATGGAAATGTAATGTCAATTAAATCTGTCATCAGACCTTTCAAGTGTAACCCCTTTAAAGGGTTGAAGACAGAGTTTTAGCTCTTATGCAAAGCGCCCTTGTGGTTTGGTAATTAGTTCTTAGGAACAGGTATGAGTCATGTCTTCCCTTACCTCCTTTTTTGCAGCAGGGCTGAAAGCCTCCCTGTGGCCGTCAACACTCTCATCAGGAAATCTGAGCACCTTAAAAACCATTAGTATAGCTTTAACTTAAGTTATAAAACAAACTTAACAAATAACAGTTTTCCCACAATCCAATATAACGTAGTGGAAATTTTAATGGGAAAATGCTTTATTAAACTGATAGTAAAATACTTGGGGATAATATAAGAAAAACGTCGGATATGTATGAGAAAAACCATAAAACTTCATTGTGAAACAAGAGAAAACCTGAATAAATACAGAAACAACATTGTCTTGATGAAATGTTTGATAATGTAAAGATACCCATTCTCCCCCAAATAAATTTTAAAATGCAATGTAATTCCAATCATGGTTCTAATGAATTTTTGTTTTGTTGCTAGAATACGAAAAAAATGATTTAGAGAAATAAATAATCAAGAAAAATTTGAAAAAGAAAGTCAAATTTTCACTACCAGTATTAAGACATGTAAGAGTAGTATAACAATGGAACTGTGTAATAACCAGGAGTGCAAGAATAGACCAATCCACCATTCAGAAAAGAAACCCAAAGAGCAGATCCTGTTGTTCATGAGAATTTAATTTAAATAGAGTTGGCCTTTTAAATCTGTATTGAGAGATTATCAGTGCTCATACTAGTGAGAGAATTAGTAAGATTAAATAATTAATACAAAAAATAAAATGATAAAAACTAGTTCATATAGTTATATATTAGAATTTTTTTTTTAATTACTTGGAGCTAGAAATTGAACCTGGAACCTCACATATGGGAAGCTGGTGCTCAACTACTGAGCTACATTGGCTTCCCTGAGTTGGTTTTTTCATTTGTTTTGCTTGCTGTTTGTTTTTTTTAATAGGAGCCACCAGGAACTGAACCCGGGACCTTGCTTGTGAGAGGCAGGAGCTCAACAACTTGAGTCACATCCAGTCCCTGTATATTAGAATTTGAAGTAGTCCTCTCTAAATATAAAACCAAAGGCAGAAACCGTAAAAGCAAAGACCAATTGATTTCATTATGCTGTCTGTATATTGATTGGATACTACCATATATCAATTGAAAAGGCAAGCTAAGGAAAGTTTCTCAATCTATTACAGATAAAACATATGTTTTTAATATGCATACTCATATATCAATGCAAAATAGAATATTTCAAAAGAAAATTAACAAGGAACCTGCCCAGGCAATTCCTCAAGAAAGGTGACAAATGACCAATACGTGCATGAAAAATGCTCAACTTTCCTAGAAATTTAAGAAAGTCAAATAAACAATGGGATGCCATTTTCTGATGAATTCATTAGAACCTTAATTTTCTTAATTTAATTTAATATTCAGTGTTCTAGATGTTCCTTTGGAATGTGTATCCTCCTATATTACTAGTTTTAATTTGGTATCTCATCCTGGAGGAAATTAGGACAGTATGGGCAAAAGACTTAAGAATGTTTTCCATTTGACTTAGCACTTTCAGTCTGGGAATTGATTCCAAGGTAAAAATTTGATATAGCCTGTGCACAAGATTGTTCATTGTAGCATTATTTATAATAGCAAAAACGGTCCTCCAAAATCTATAATTAAATACCTTCTGTGGCTTTAAGGTAATTTATTTTGCCTAGAAAGCTATTTACCTTTTTGTCTACTTTGAAAATTCCTAGTCACAAGTCACACAGGCATCATTCTTGCCCCTGTGACCTTACATTCTTCTTACCTTACTGCCGTTCCTCTTACACACTGCACACAGACCATAAATTCACTTCCGATACTGGAAGCTTTGGAGGAAATGAATCTTTAGATCCCTGCAGTCTAAGTTAATGAATGGCACATAGAGGATATTTGATGGTTGAATAAATGATAGTAATGAACACTTACATATATAAAGAAATCTGACAGACATTTTCCATATGTTATTTAATCTTTACAAAAATTTTCTGCATTAGATGCTTTTATCATTTCAGTTTACATATGCAAAAACTCAGGATTAACAGTTAATTAATGTGCCAGGTCCATATAGCTATTAAATGGGAAAGTTGAAATAAAACTTTAGATTTGTCTTATTCCATGACTCAAATTCTTAATGATCCTAAAGACATTACTTACAATAACAATAAATATATAACTTATATTAGATAACCATGTGTCAGGCATTATATTGGTTACTTTATATGCATTTAATCCATTTAAGCTTTACAATATTATTATTCCCACTTTACGGATGGGAATATAGGTACAGAAAAATGACTTAAGTTGCCCAAGGCTTTATAGCTATTAAGTTGCAGAGATAGAATAAAGCCACATCCATTCCCCTGTGTTGCCTTGTGAAGCTCTATCTAACTATATGATACCATGGCAACTGTTAATAACACATGCTTATTTCATTTGCTTCCTTTTAGAGAAAAATTTTTCTTTGACAATTCAATTGCTGTGTCAGAGTAGTCACAGTTGGTAGCAGCAAAAACGCTGTATCTAAAATACAAAAAGCTCTATTTCTTCTCGTCATTCAATGAGTCTGCCCCATTTTCTATCATATTTAGTACATTGAATATCCTGCCATATAGTTGGACAAATTTAGTTCCAAACAAGCCAAGATGGTGATTTCATCCTGTTCCTTCATTAGGAAGTCAGTCTTCTCTTTATAGTTGTCTATGAAATCATTGCAGTAGCCTGTCATCATGTCCCCAGCTCACTACTTCTGAATTTATAGAATCTCTGTCCTGCATGACCTGAATAACAACAACTCAGCACCTGCTCTCAAAACGCTAAAGGGCCCAATGTTCTCACCAGAAAGAAATCTTCAGAATTCAGACATGTTATGTAGGATGAAAAATGGTTCTGTAGGCTATTGTATTCAGAGTTTTGGGGACTAATAGGATTTGATTACATCCTGAACATCCACAGCTCCAGCCACTTGGGTAAAGAAGTTGGTGAAATATCATCATGATCGTAAAACAGGGTTTGAGTGGCTGAAAGTGAACTCATAACCTGGTGTGAACATTCTCTAGAATTATGACGATACTTCAAGAGTACAGGGTTATATTGCCCAGAAGAAAAGCTTTCCTTTCACTCTTTAATCTTTATTTAGTAATTCAACATTTATTTGGTACTTACTCTATGCCAGGCACTTTGCTAGGTGTCAGGAAATCAAAGCTGAACATGATACATTTTTTTTATCTTCAAAAACCTTATCTATACAGGCAAGAGAGATAGTTAATCAAGTAAGTGCCATATGCATTATAAATGTTATGTTGGACAGCTAGCAGAGGGCCATAAGGATAGTATGAAGAGTGACCAACTCTACCTTAGGAAGTCAGAAGGGAAGAGTGAGAAGGGTAATTTCAGAAAGGGAGGTGGCCATAACAGTAAGAATACAGCTTGTTTGGAGACATGTGGATAGTTTAACGTGTCTGAAGCTGAAGTCAAAAGTGGGAGTAAATTAGGGCAGAAGAGAAACTGATGCCTTGTGGGCCAGGTGAATGGGAATAGACTTTATGCATCATTAGGGCATTACACAATTATTTGCTCTCAGGAAATGGAAGTGTAAAAAGTGTAGATGTAAAAGTAAAAATGGAAATCTTTGATTAATATTGTGTTCATGCTGAGGAGAGGTATGGGAGTACAGGGAAACAGGGTACTTTAATATCTTACTGTATAATTTGTATTGTTTAAATTATTTTATGATGAGAACGTATGTATTATACATGTTTTGAAAACAAACAATTAGGAGTAGAAAAGTAGAAAAAATGGAAGAGTATAAAGAAGACGATAAAGTATGACAGGCCCCATGCAAACTAGAAATGAGGTGAGCCAAACAGAATATGGAGAAAATTATGACTTTACTAAAAAAATTAATGAATAGATTATTTTTGAAAATAATCAGAAATAGGAATCAGCATGTTACCTTATTTCAGAAGACTCCTCAGAAAGGGAAAGATATGACATGGGGGTGGTGAGAGGTGCAGTGTGGGGCTTGGATGAGTTAAAATCTGTAAGACCAGGAACCAAATGGACTGGAGGGTTTTTGTTTTTTGTTTGTAGCCTTTATTTCAATTTTCCTTCCTCTTTTACCCCCTGCCTATTGTTTCTTCCTCTGCCTCATTTTGTTTTCAAACCTTCCAGCCATTTCCTTCTCTGCCTTCAGTATCACTCTCTTTGTCTGCCTCCTGCCTTTATTCTTCCCACCCCTTCTTATCCTATAAGGCCCAGTCAAGGCTAAGCTTTGCAAAGCCCACCTGCTAGTTAGGTATTCTTTCTTCGAATTCCCCTTGCACTTATTTTGACCTTCTCTTATAATATATTGTTTCTGGTGTACTCCACAAAAGCATACACACCTTATAACAGCCAACACGGAACCTATTTCCAGAACAAGTTAGTAAGTCCCTCCCAAATATGTGTTCAATTGAAGAAAGGAGGAAGGGTAGAAAGGAGGAAAATGAAAAGAAAGCTCTTTTGGTTAGATTGTCTACAGAATTAGCTATTTGATCATTATATGTGTTTAATGTATTTATATCTTCTCAGTGGCCTTAACTTTAGAGGACTACGAGACTAAATCTGAGGTCATATATTTTTCCTTCAAAAAACAACAAAGAAATTAAGAAATCATCTTAGCATGTACATGTTTATAATTTATTTTCAGTCAGACTTTTAAAAATTCCACCTCTATTGTCTTTAACACTAGTCATGAGATATTCATCAATATTGGCTTAAAAGGCTAAGTGAAATGATGACAATGATGATGACAGTGATGATTTTTTAGCATAATATTAAAAAACTTGAATTTCCTAAATTAATATTGACAAACCTTCCGCTGCATGTAAAATAACATCTGCAGCACGTGTCCCACTTCTTACAACCAGGACTTGCAAATGCGTAAGCAGAGGCTTGCCTTCAATCAGCAGAATAATCTGTGAGGCTAAAAATAATAATTATCCCTTGACCATGAAATGATTGAGAAAGAAATAAGAAAAACTTGTAAACTTAGGTTAAAGCCTTTAGTGAGTTAAATGATATTAGGATTATGAAGAAATACAGAGTATATACATAATAATATAGTGATCTGAGGGGGGAAAGGTAGTTAAATAATCTACATGGAAGATAGCTAAACAGTTGCCATTTTCCAAGTTAGATAAAATAAAGTTTTCCTTCTATTTATGTTGTTTTCATTTAAAGCAACAACAACCCTGAGATAATATGAACTAAAAAATATGTGGTTAGGAAAAATAATTCATGGGCAAGGGAATGGAGCAGTGAGCTTTGTGAATTAGAAACCTATGTTCTAGCCCTGACTTTGTACCAATAGCTCTTCAACTTTTAATACTGCATTTCACATTTCTGAGTCCTAGTTTCCTCACCTGTGAAAAGAGAAGTTTGACTAGAGGATATGTAAGTTATTTACTTTGTTGTAGAAGGAAAAGCAGAGAGGGTACAAAGCTGTAAGTAGTCATTCTGGGAGAGGAAAGGAAGGTAGAGAGAAACGTGAGCTCTGAGGTGGCCAGGTGCACAGCTCCATCTGGGACATTGATTGCTGACTTTTCCCCCTGAATTTTCAACTATTTCTTTAATGAGAAAGAAAAAAATACCTCAAATCAAGATTTTCAGCTTCTTTTCACTACCACTGAAGCTAAGAATGAAAAAGTGAGAAGTTTTGTAAACAAGAGAAGCTAGGAACAGAACTCAGAGGCAGAGCGACAAGGACATCTAAGGACATTCGACATGGCACAGTAGAACTCTCCTAGTTTTTTGAACCAGAGAATTTAACATTGTGTCCTCAAAAGAGTGAATGGCAGTTAGACTGTGGCTTCCTCAGAAACATAGACTCACAGGATGCCAGAGCAAGATGGGATCCACTCAGTGACAAAAAATAAATTAAAGAATAACCAAAAGCTGAAAAAATAATAATTAGAAAATTTACTAATGTGTCAGGTAAGGGAACACATCACTAATTTAAAAAATATGTCACTGAGACATTTACTGCAGGGGAGGGGCTAGAAAAGTCGGGGCTTTTAAATGCTAGAAAGAGGAGATTCATGGTGGTTGGGTTAATTAAGGATTGAAAATCAGTACTCAGTTAAAAAGAAAACTAGTCTACAAGACTGTTGACAGTTGGGCATAAATAAGTTCATTGGTCAGGGAAGAGTTTTCCATTAGGTCCAATAAAGGTGTGGAATATCAAGATCACTGAAAAGCCATGGACTCATAATCTTCAGTTGATTAGACTCAGTAGCGATGAAACAGAAAATTCAGTTTTGATATTTCCTGGGAAATCATTCATGTGAATACAAAGTTTCTTTTCACATAATTCAACTCTTTCACTTTTGAGGTGGGTAGACCAAGACAACAAATGCACAAGCACTTGCCTGGTTTACATGATAAAATCTCTGTTAGAAATCAGTTTGAATCCCCTTGATGAGACTCTTGCATGATCTTGATGAGCCTTTACCCATCTCTCCCTCAGCTGAAGCCTTTACTTCCTTTGTAAAATGAGAACCCAACTTGTGCTTTTCCTGTGTAATTTCAAAGGAATATGAATTAGAAGGGAAAATGAATAGGCTTCTACAAGAAATAGTTAGATTCCCAATTATCTGAGTTGATCAAAGAATAGCAAGACAATCACATGGCAGGACACTGTAAAGAAATATCATGCTTCAGATCAGTGATTAGACTAGATACCCTTTAACATGCCTTCCAATTCTAAAACTTGATGGTGGAAGAACAGTGAGCATTGTGTTCTAATTATCCAATAATTTTCTCTTCTATCATAAGCATCTTGAAAGCAGGAATGGTGTCTTAGTCACACTTCTCTGGATCCAATAAATGTTTTGTTAAATAAATGAATAAACACTGTGAAGCAAACAATCAGAGAGCCTTTTGGGAGAATGTCTATCAATACCAGAATGTGGTATGGATCTTTATTTCCTTTTAATTAAAAACAAAAACAAAAATGAAAAAAACCTCAATTCAGTGTCATCTGAAAGTTTGCATCTTGCTTCATCCATTAGAACTCTGCAATTCTACTAGAGATAAATTGAAGCAGAAAGTCCAGAAATGCCTGGTTCCTTTAAAAGAATTGGGCAAGAGGGGATTGGGATTAAAATAAATAATTTAGATTTGAGTAAAATACTCTAAAATTAAAATCATCAAACTATAAAATGCCTTAGAGATAATCTTGCCTAATCCTCCCATTTAGAGATGAGTAACTTGGCATCTAGAAAAGGGACATGATTTAACTCAAGTCTTCAGATCTCCACACCTCAAAAATTCAGAAATGTTATCAGTGAATGTGAGTACAGGGTATGATCTTTCCTAAGATAAGAACGATTTATTCTGGTTCTTTTGTGTTTGGGGAAAGGCTACTTGATTGTAAACATACACTTTGTTGCTTAAGGGAATGCAGTTTACACATTCTTCTGACACTGAGAATATCAGGTATAATGCCCCTGTGTCCTGGTAACAGCTGTCTCATCTCCTCTGCCTCTGAAGCTACTTCCGGATTCATTCTTCCCCCAATCCAATTGAGTCCTAATGACTGTGACCTTTTAAAAGTGAAGATGCCACTGTCGATAAGTTCAATCCTCCAGGAGTTTATGGCCACAAAGTTTGGTGGGAGAGTTGATCAAAAAGCTGATATCCTTTATAGCATCCCTCCTCATCTGTTCACCTGTCACACTCTACAGGCCAACTAGAAGCAAGTATGATGCCTTGTCTATATAAAGTCTTAGCTTGAGAGGTACAAGTAGGGTTTGTGTTTAGAGTAGCTGAATCTGTCTCTATATACTTATTAGGAAGATAACCTTATTTTCTGCACCAGTTTACTCTTTCCTGGATCCAGAATATCAAAATATTAGAGCTAAAATTTACTTTAGAAATCATCTTGTATTCTTCACTTTGCAACTGTAGAGACTAAGTCCCAGAAAGGAAAAGTAAACCTTTTTAAATCATACCACCAGGCAGTGGCAGACTGGAGTTTTCTGACTCCTAGAATACTTTTCACCATACTCTGCTACTTCTGTTACCAATATAGAGTCACCACTTGGTTACCGTCCAAATCTGCCTTCTCATATGTAGGTGGAGAAACTGAGACCTTGAAGTTCAATTAACTTGTTCAAAGTCAAACATCTACTTAGAGTCAGAGCTTGTTCAAAAACAAAAATTCTTAAACTAAAAATTTTGGGGCTATGGCTGCACTTCTGGTGTTTCTATGAATACCTCACTTAGTGTGCAAAACTATGTGTATGTGACTATATGCCAAAACTGGATATTGTACATGGATATTGTTCGGAAAGCATTGATACATTTCTTGAGATTTTCAAGTGTCATGATCCATAAATGGATAAGAAACATTGGTCTACATCCTAGATTATCTCCATCTCATGGCAGTTTTATTTTATTTTATTTTTAAAAATTATATGGGTCATGCAGATGAGAACTTTCTGTCTTGGCTTGTGGGAAAACTCCTGCCAGTAGTTCATCTTGTTAAAGTAATATTTATACTGAAAGGTCTACTTAAGAAATTATCAGCCACTTTATGGGACAGTGAACTGAAGATGGAAAGAATAGATATTGCAAACAGGTGAGGCAAGTTCCTGTTTTAAAACTTATATATATATTTTCTATATTTTTATCAGGGAAAAATCTTGATTTTTTTTGAGATTCCTGTATTCTGCTGTTATTTCTGATATAACAGATATTTTTGCCTCTGTTCCTCTAACTTGCCACTCCCCCGCCATATTGAATGACCCAATCCAAACAGTTGAATCTCTGGATTTAGAGTGAGATCATGTGGGTTTAAATCCAAGCTCTTCTACTTGCCAGCTTTGTGACTTGGGGAAAATTGCTTTTCCATTTCACATTTCCAGTCTCCTTAGTAGAATGAAATATAATGTTTTCTACTATGTGGATTAAATGAACTACATGTGAAGAACCCAGCAAAGATTAGAGAGAATGCAAAAAGTAAATATTTACTTAATCCACATCTCTCATTAGTTTAATGGAGGCCAGGTTCCTCAGGTGACAGAATTTTGGCCTTGACACAAACTTGTTCCATATGTCCCTGAGAGAAGGGGATAAAATTCCCCCTGGTTAGGAACCATTGCTTTGAATTATTCCCTTCCTTGCTTAAGCTTCATGCTTCCCACCTGCAAAGGAAAGCAACCTTCCCACGCTTTGTCTTAAGAGCCAACATTTGGAAGTAGATTTGGCCCAAGGGATAGGGTGTCCACCTACCACATGGGAGGTCCAAGGTTCAAACCCAGGGCCTCCTGACGCATGTGATGAGCTGGCCCATGCCCAGTGCTATTGCACGCAAGGAGTGCCCTGTCACTCAGGGGTGTCCCTCTCGTAGGGGAGCCCCACGCACAAGGAGTGCGCCCCATAAGGAGGGCCGCCCAGCATGAAAAAAGTGCACCCTGCTCAGGAATGGTGCTGCAGACACGGAGAGCTGACACAGCAAGATGACGCAACAAAATGAGACACAGATTCCGGGTGCCGCTGACAAGTATACAAGCGGGCACAGAAGAACACACAGCGAATGGACACAGAGAATAGACAACTGGGGGGGAGGGGGAGCGGAGAGGGTCAGAGAAGGGGAGAAAATTAAATCTTAAAAAAAAAAGTCAACATTACTATCTTCTATCAGGCAAATTAATGTACCAGATCTTTCCTCTTTAAGACTATGCCCTTTTTTTTCTGTTGTTGTTGCCCTTTGTGTTTTTATTGCCATTTACTATATTAAAAGGTAGTTCTTTGAACTGAATGACTCACAGAAATAAACTATCAGTGGTAGACCCACTCAAAATCATCTTACACAAGACACTCATGTTTAAGGTATAAAAATTGAGAACAAGGATAGAAAGGCAGCTGCTCAGGGTCAGCCATGTTAATGCCAGAACTGCTCTTCAACCTTCCTTTCCACCCAAATTCAATTTTTTATTGTTTTGTATTATCATCTTCAGAAATCCTATAGTCTTACATTAAGAGCATTGTTTCTGACACTTGATTATTTTAGTGATAAGCACTGGTTAAGACTTGAAAACAACATGACTGATTGTTTAACAAAGATAACTGAGCCCATATCTACATACCAGTATTATCTTTTTAAAAAGTTGTCCCCTTAGTGACTTGACTTTCATTTCAACAAATACAAAACTTTTTTGAAACACACCATTGGATGGAACTTTTTAGAACATATGCTTCTTTATTTTCCTTCAAGTTTATTTCTTATTTTCCCTTCCTTCCTTTCGTTCTTCCCACATTATTTCCCCTTACTGTCTTTCTGCCATTTCTTCTTGTTTTTCTTTCTTTCTTTCTTCTTTTATTCATTCAGGTCTCTCCTCATTCCAAAAGGTTTATGACATACTTTATAGCACAATAGAGTAAAAATAGATTACAGTCATGGTGAAAGAAATAGAGCCTTTCATCATTCCATAAACTGAAATGAATGTAATAAAAGCATGAAAAGAATGATATATAAATGCATTTTCTTCTTGAACTTGGGCAGGAAAAGAGACTTTATGAGCAACTGAACAATAGGGGAGAAAGTGGAATACTGCCACAGAATCATTGAAATAGAAAAAAATCTCGAGTTGCCAGAGTCAAAAATACTGAGGTGTTGGGACTAATGATCGGTCTCAGGAAACATAGTGTATGAATGGCAAATCCATCCACTTGACTGTAGCCCAGAACCCATCCTTTCCAACTCTTTCTGGTAGATCATTTTTCTGGTCTAGATCATTTGGAGCCAGTCTTTAGCAAGAGGATTAAAATCTAGTCAATATGGTCTTAAGACCAGTACAAAAGAGGGATGACCCATAGATTGAAGAGTTTCAAGAGAATATGTAGAAAAGAACAAATCTGAGATAAACCCTGTCCTTGAAGGATTTATGGGAAGAGAGCAGAGTAGGGAACTGCAATACTTAGTCCTTCCACCAAAATGGCTTTTAAACAGGCAAAAATTGTCTGAAACAAATATTTTAAAACTCTGGAGGTCAGAAGAACATTGTACAGCATCCAGTGAAGAGTGGAAGAGAACTTGGCCTAGAGATGCAGGGTGCCTAATAGTTACCCCCTGAGAGCCTCCATGTTGCTCACATGTGGCCATTCTCTAAGCCAAACTCAGCATGTTAATGCATTACCTTCCCCCCAGCATGGGACATGACTCCTTGGGATGAGTCTCTCTGGTGCTGAGGGATTACTACCAATCACAAACTGGTGATGCAACTAGAAATACACCTTGAATAAAAGGGTCAACTCAGACCAGCAGAATTTCTCAGCCTACAGGTAGGATCATGTGTTAAAAACTGCTTTTTGACCTTGCATAAAAGGAGGAGATGGCAAAGACAAATGAGTTTACATGGATAAGAGTCTTCAAAAAAGAGTCGGGGGAAGTGGATTTGGCCCAACGGATAGGGCATCCACCTACCGCATGGGAGGTCCAAGGTTTAAACCCAGGGCCTCCTGAACCATGTGGAGCTGGCCCACACACAGTGCTGATGCACACAAGGAGTGCCGTGCCATGTAAGGGTGTCCCCCACATAGGGGAGCTCCACACATAAGGAGTGTGCCCTGTAAGGAGAGCTGCGCAGTGTGAAAAAAGTGCAGCCTGCCCAGGAATGCCATCGCACACATGGAGAGCTAGCACAGCAAGACAATGCAATAAAATGAGACACAGATTCCAGGTGCCACTGACACAAGTGGACACAGAAGAACACACAGTGAATGGATGCAGAGATCAACTGGGGGCAGGAGAGAGAAATAAATAATTTTTTTTTTAATCTTAAAAAAAAGTGTTGGGAGGTCATCAGAGGGGTCCTGCAGGACCCCAGAGAAAGCCAAAGTAGATACAATCCCAGGTACTGGTTCTCCTGCAGACTAAGGAGACCCACAGATTCTATGGTAATGGCAGATGGCTCTGGAGTTCAGTGCCATGTCAGTGGGCCCTACTTTGGAATTTGTGTTCCTGAGTGTAATGGAGTTGGACTCAGATGTGACCTTTCTACACATGCTCTTCTGTCACTTTTACTGAACCTGTGGTTGGTACTAGGGTTGGTGTATACTCAGGAAACTTGAATCTCTGGACTGTCCATGTGCCAGCTGGGCCCTGAGCCTCAGCAGAGTTGCAACTCCTACCCTCTGGTTTGTTGGCCTTACCCAGGTCTGCTAACAGGAAGGTGAAGATGGTCAATCACCACACCAGGGAACTGAGAGTGCCTCCAACTGCAAGCAGAATTGCATCCATCATCCATGTGGAATCTAAGCCCCCTCTATATAGAGGTGGAGTGGACAGAGCCATTCCTTGGTCCACAGGATGGAGGAATAAAATATGGATTAGAGTGGACTTACTGATATTCTACTATGGAACTATTGTGACTAGTAATGGAAGAAATTATAGCATTGATGTGAAGAAAGTGGCCACGGTAGTTGCTGAAGGCAGAGAGAGAGAAGAAGAGATGTAATGTGGGGGCATTTTTGGAACTTGGCATTGTCCTAAATGATATTGCAGGGACAGATGCTGAACATTATATATCCTGCCGTAACCCACTGAATGTACTGGGGGAGACTGTAAATTACAATATAAACTATTATCCATGTGGTGCAGCAGTGCTCCAAACTGTATTCACCAAATGCAATGAATGTGCCACAGTGATGAAAGAGGTCATTGATGTGGGAGGAGTGGGATGAGAGGGAATGGGGGGTATATGGGAACTTCTTAATATTTTTTTAATGTAACATTTTTTGTGATCTATGTATCTTCAAAAAATACAATTAAAAATTGGTGGGGTTGGGGAGGTGGGGAGTGGGGTATATGGGAACCTCTTATGCTTTTTGGTTTTTTTTTTAAATTAATTTATTGAAATGTATCACCCACACACAAACATACATAAACAATAGTACATTAGTTGTGAGGCCTATAGTATTATTTGTGAACCCTCTTATGTTTTTAATGTAATGTTTTGTGTGACTTATTACCTTTAAATAAAAGATAATTAAAAATAAAATAAAAAATAAAAAAAGAACAAATCTGAGATAATCCCTGTCCTTGAAGGGATTATGGGAAGACAGCAGAGTAAGGAACTGCGGTACTTAGTCCTTCTACCAAAATGGCTTTTAAACAGGCAGAAACTGTCTGAAACAAATATATTAAAACTCTGGAGGCCAGAAGAACACTGTACAGCATCCAGAGAAGAGTGGGAGGAAGAGGCTGATAAAATATGGTAAAGAACAGTAATTCTGCACAGCAGTTATTGGGACCTTTCTCCCAATTTCTCAGCAGGACACCATGAAATTCCAGCTCTTGGCAATGAAAAGGAGCATAAAATCTTCTTCCTCAACATCAGGAGTGGGCACAGCCAATCACTGATGTTGGCTTTTGATTAATGACTTTGGTTCACCAGGGCCTGGCTCTGAAGATGGCCATTGTTTCAACCTACCACAAACAATGGGGTGGGAGAGGCAAGTTAATGACACTACATTTCCTCAAGGCAGTGAGGGGCAGTTAGTGGAAGTTGGGCAGACTGAAAAAGCACAGCTTTCGGGACCAGTGAAAGAAGTTCTAAAGTGCCCTTCCCCAGGGCACTTTGAATCCATTATGCACCTATTTGTGGGTTCCTGGCCTTGTTTCAACTGGGAAAGACTGACTTGAAAGTCCTCTTCTATGTGTTTCTATTTCTAAAATTTGACCACCTGGCAAAAGCACCTTGAAAGAAATGAAATACATTATGAGATAAAATTTAGGGACAAAGTCTTGCTGGCTTCAAACACTTGGGAGAGGGAGGTCTGTCTCATGGAAAATGGAGGGGACAAATTCCTGTAAACAGGGAGCCCCTAATAAATAGCAAAATCCCAGGATAAGACCCTGGGACAGAATGGCTGGCAAAACTGCATACTACAGTTGCTTTGGGCAGACCTTCCTGATAGGAGGACTGAAGCTCAAGAAAATATCTAGCTAATCACCAGCTGGTTACAAAATCAAGAAACAGAAATCTCAGGGAATAAACCCTGGAGTTAATATTGTAAAATATTAAATATGTATTTTTCAGTATTTTAAAATATTAAATATTTTTTTAAATGAACTTAAAATGCTCAAGGAGAAGAAGGAAAAATACATAGAAAAAACTAAATTATATCAGATAAACAATGAATGAGCAAAATGAGAATCTTAATAAGGAGAAAGAAATTTTTTTAAATGATCTAAACAGAACTACTGGAGTTGAAGACCACAATAACTGAAATGAAAAGTGCCCAGAAGGATTTCAAGAGCAGATTGGAGCTGGCAGAAGAAAGAATCAGTGAACTTGAAGATAAGACACCTGAAATAAGGCAAGCTGAGGAACAGAAAGAAAAAAAGAAATATAAAAAGCAAAAATAGCCTAAGATACCTCTGGGACTTCATCAAGTGTACCAATATACACATTATGGAAAACCCAAGAAGAAGGAATACTCAAAGAAGTAATGACAGAGAACTTTCCAAACTTAGCAAAAGATGTGAATATGCACGTCTAAGAAGCCTAGGGAACACCAAACAGGATAAAGATGAAGAAAAATATACCCCTTCATATATTGATGACATATTGAATGCAAAGGACAAGCAGAGATTTCTGAAAGCTGCCAAAGAAAAGCAAAGTGTTATATACAAGGGAGTCCCAATTAGATTCAATGATGATTTCTCATCAGAAGGCAGTGGGTTAAAATACTTACAGTACTGAAAGTAAACAAGTGCCAACAAATAATTTTATATCCAGTGAAAATTTCTTTCAGAAATTAGGGAGAGATTAAGACATTCCAAGATAAACAAAATCTGAGAGTGTTCATCACCACTAGACCTGCCCTACAAGCCATACTAAAGGAAGTTCTCTAGACTGAATGGAAGGAACACTAGACAGTGGTTCTAAGTGGCATGAAGAAATAAAGACCTGTGGTAAAGTAATCACAAATTACTACAGTAATTATAAATGCAGTATTACTGTAGAATATTTTTGGTATGAAATTCCTCTTCTCTTTCCTACAGCTGCTAAAATGCAAAATCATAAAAGGCAATGATAAATCTATGGTTTATCATCTATAATTTTGGACATCCAATGTACAAAGATATCAGTACTAAAATAAGGTGGGGAGCATTGTGATAAAAAAAAGTATATATGTATGCTATAGTTAAGTCTGTATTAAATCATATATGATTGTTATATGTAAAGGAGGTTAAATTTTAACCCCATGGTAACCTCAAGGAAAATAGAAAAATAGTTCCAGATTGAAAAGAAAAGACAAACAATATATTACAACAACATACAAAAAATCAAATAAATATAAAAGTAGTCATTAATGGAAAAATTGAGGAGAATAAAAAGGCATGACATACAAAGGAAAAATGGCAGAAGAAAGTCCTGCTGTATTGATAGAGACTTTAAGTGTAGACAGAGTAAATTCTTCAGTAAAAAGACAGATACTGGCAGAATGGTAAGAAAGCATGACCCAAATATATGCTTTCTGCAAGAGAGTCAACTTAAATTCAAAGATACAAGTTGGCTGAAAGTAAAAGGATAGAAAGAATTACACCAAGGAAATAGTAAAACCAATATCAGATAAAACAGACTTTAAGTCCAGAGCACTTGCAAGAGACACATATTTGTAAGGGTTATAATATTTGAAGTTGGAGGATGCACCCTTTCCAATCTTAAAATACATTACAAAGCTACAATAATAAAAATTGTTTGATTTTACTCTGGCACAAGAATACATGTATAGGCCACTGGAATTGAATTGAATGTTGAGATATTAAGTGCCACATTTATGGCCAACTGATTTTTGACAAGGACAAGTACTTCTCAATTGAGAAAGAATAGTCTCTAATAAACGATGCTGAGAAAACTTCACCTACATTTGCAAAAAAAAAAAAAAAAGAAGGATGACCCTTCCTCATACTTTATACAAAAATGAATTCAAAGTGCATCAAAGATCTAAATATAAAAGGCAAAAATGTCAAATTCCCAGAAGATATTGTAGAGAAGCATCTTCACAGCTCTGCATTAGGCAATAGTTTCTTAGACTTTATAGTCAAAGTAAAAGCAACAAAAGAATAAATAGATAAGTGAGATCTCATAAAAATTATAAACTTCTGTGCCTCAAAGTACTTTATCACTAAAGTAAAATTGCAGCCTACATGATGGGAGAAAATATTTGGAAATCATATATACAATAAACATTTAATAGCCATAAAGAAATCCTTCAACTTAAGAAAAAGGCCAAACAACCCAATTTAAAAATGGACAAATATTTGAGTAGTCATCTCTTTCCAAATAAAATATACATATGGTCATAAAACTCATGAAAGTATGCTCAACATCATAGGGAAATGCATATCAAAACCACAGTGAGATACCATTTCATACCCATTAGAATGGCTGCTTTTAAAAAAATGGAAAATTACAAGTTTTGGAAAGGATGCAGCGAAATAGGAACACTCATTCATTGCTAGTAGTAATGTAAAATGGTGCAGTTCCCATAGAAGACAGTTAGGAGGTTCCTCAGAAACTTCCATATTACCCAGCAATTCCACTACTAGGTATATACCCAAAAGATTTGAAAGCAAGGATTCAAACACTTATTTGTACACAAATATTCAGATAATCATAGTAGCATTATTCACAGTTGCCATAAGATACAAGCAACCCAAGTGTGCACCAACCAATGAATGCATAAATAAAATGGGGTATACACAGACAGTGGAATATTATTCAGCCATAAAAAGAAATGAAGTCCTGATACATGTGACAACATGGAAGAACCTTGAAAACAGCATGTTCTGTGAAATAAGCTGTAAATACAGGGACTAATATTGTATGAGCTCACTGATTTGAAATAATTAGAATAAACTAATTCATAGAATCAGAATCTAGAATATAGGTTACCAGAGGTTGTGGTGGTGTAGGGAATGGGAAGTTCAGCCTTAAAATGTACAGGGTTCCTAATTGGAATGATGGCAATATTTTGGTAATGGATAGTGGTGATGGTAGCACATTGAAACTTAATTAACAGCCCTGAAATATATATCTGCATGTGATGAAAATGGGAAATGTTGAATTATATATGTGATAACAAAATTTTTTTAAAAACTATGGAACTACACAGAGAAACCTATGTTAAACCATGGACTATAGTTAATAGTACAATTATAAAAATGTGCTTTCATCAATTGTAACAAATTATGCACAGCAATGCAAGGTGTCAATAATAAGGTGGTACATGGGAATCCTTATATTTTATGTATGGTTGCTCTGTAAACTCTCAATTTCTCTAATAAAGAAAAATAAAATAAAATAAAAAGAATATATCTGAATCTTCTCCCATAACCAATCATTGCTTTTAGGGGAATAACTATGTTACCATATTACCAATAACTATTTCATAAAATCCTTGACTCAATATTAACTCAAATCATGTTTTCATCAAGGCTCAGTTTCCTCATCTTTGCAGTAATGGAAATAAATGATATGACTGCTGTTCTGACTCCAAAATATTACATCTCATTGCTATTTAAGAAAAAGCTGTCAAAGGAAACAAATGCAGTGCTGTATAAAGTACATACATTTTAGAAATCAAACAAACTTCAAATTATTTGTAATGTTTTATTAAAGGTGGCTTACTCTACCTTATGTTCATATTCTTCAGAATGATTTTGGATTTGAGGAATGGCCCCTGATGGAGACACTTTCCTTAAAGTACATTTTAATTGAAGCTAAGGGAGAGAAGATCAAGGTTTGACAATGGTGAATTCCATGAGTTAAGTTTGGTAAACTACTTGAAGTATGAGCCTTTATTTGGGGAAGGATAATAGTTACATCCAAAAGGTTTTACATGTGACCAACTTCATTGAATGAAATTTGAATGAGGACAATTATTTCTAAGTTGTATATTTAAAGGATAGTATAAATGTGATAGAAATTGGGCTTTTTCCTTCTATCTGTTTGACTAGAGGCCATTAAAAATAGGATACAGTATGATAAATTGGTATAGAGCAAAGTTTCAGGAGTGAGGTTGGAATGTCAGCTCACTGATCATTACCTGTGTCATTCGGGGGAGAGTATTTATCCTCTGTGCCTGCTGTCCTTATCTGTAAAATAGGGGTGTTGGTAATAAAGATAATATACTTACCTCATATATTTGAGTGTTTTCACTGAGTGAATAGTGAAAATCATTTTGATCAGTATCTGACACCTAAGAAATACCAACTAAATGTTAGCTCTTTTGTGGCCATATTGTGTTTTTGATGTGAGATATATATACACAAAGTATGTACATACTATATGAGATTTAGGAAAGGTGTATCTCAGAGTGTCTGGGACTACAGATAATATGTATGCTATTTCTTGCTAAAATTTTAAGAACAGAAGTTTGACTAAGAATTTAACCCAATAGTAAAAATTCAATTCTACTAAATATTTTTTTTGCAATTTCTAAAATAGATTTTTATTTATTTTGGAACCATTTTTTAAATTACAGAACAGTTGTGTAGACAGGAAAATAAGCTACCACATTTCTCACCTACAGTTACCCCTATCATTACGTCTTATAGTAGTGTAGTGTATTTGCTACCCTTAAGGAACCAATATGGATACATTATTTTGTTAACTAAAGTCCATTCTTTATTCATATTTCCTTAGTTTTACCTTAAGTCTTTTTTCTATTCCAGAACCCCATCCAGGATAGTCATCAAATCTACTTAGGCTTCTCTTGGTTGTGATACTTTCTCAGATTGTCCTTGTTTTCTATGACCTTGAAAGTTTTAAGAAGTACTGGTCAGGTATTTTGTAGAATGTCTCTTAAATGAGACTTGTCTGATGTCTTTCTTATAATTAGACTGAGGCTATGGCATTTTAAGAGGAAGTCCACAAAGGTATGTCACATCATATCATGGGTACACGGTATCAACATGACATCACTGTTTAGGTTAATCTTCGTCACCTGGCTGGGGTAGTATTTGCACTGTTTCTTCTGTTTAAAGTTACTTTTTCACCCCCTTTACATATTCTACTTTCTGTAAGGAAATTATGTGCAGCCCACACTCAAAGGGTAGGTACGTATGCTTTTCCTCCTTGGTGGTAGAAAATCTACAAAAATTATTTGGAACTATTCTGCATGAGTGATGCATCTCTTCCTCATTTATTTACTTATTCCATTATTTATTTATATTAGCATGAACACATGCCTATTTGTTTTATACTTTGGGTTACACTCCAATACTACTTTGTTAATTTTGCTGTTCAAATTGCTCCAGGTTTGACCATTAAAAACTTCAGGTGGTTCCTGTATTCCTTTGACATACCCTGTCATTGTGTTGTGTTTTTGTTGATTTTTGTTTGATTTTGTTCCTGCTTTTGTTTTGTTTTAGCATGACCTTATATTCTGGCAGTAAAAAATCAAAATGCACCAGGCTTATCGTCTATATTTTTTGTTCCAGTCCTAGAATCAGCCATTTTTCCAAGGAGCTCTGGTTCCTTTTATTGGAGTACGGCATTAGAAAATAATGTCTGGTCGTTAGGCTTTCTCATTGCTACTGGGATGTCATTGTTTCTAGGTACTGATGACTGACAGAACAAGGAAATATATGAATGTGTGCTAATCCATGTATAAATATCTGTAAGTAATTTCTATACATAGCCATCTATTTCTATATTAAACTTAACATGATTTCATAATATATCTCCAACTTTAATCAAATACTATATAAATAATTCTAGCTGCCTCCTCTCTTCCTTATCTGTAACCTACTGACCAACTGGAAATATGACTCCATTATCCACCATCCATTTATGTAATTATTCAATTTCAGTATACATGTATAGTGTTTCAGAGCTGTTAAACTATACCCTTCATGAAAGATAACTATCAATGAGTGATATGCTCACATAGAGTTCCTTTTGCCTTTAGTCTTGCAGACTCCAAAGTCTCATTTCCAAAGGCAGAACCTCCTTCCCCTAATACAGTGTGATTGTTTTGTCACATTCTGCATTCCATCCTGTGATTCCAACCTCCTGAATCACAGAACGTTGTGCTGTGGAGTCCAAAGGGCTTTAACAAGTGCAAAATTACAATACATTATCATATAAAAGAGTTTCATTGCCCTAGATAATCACCTGTACTTCAACAGTTTGACAGTTCCCATCTTCCACAGCCTCCCAACCCACTGGAAACTGCTGATCATTTTATTATTGCTATAGCTTTGCCTTTTCCAGAATGTCATACAATTGGAATCATACAACCAAAGTATGTAGCCTTTTCAGATTGACTTGGTTCACTTAGAAATACCCATTTACAAGTCATGCAAGCATTTTTTTGTGGCTTGAAAGCTTATTCCATTCACATATTGAATTACTTCCAGTTGCTTTCAGTTTCTATGAATAAAGTTGTAAACATTCACATTCATAGTTTTATGTGGGTATCACCTTTCAAATAAGTTTTGGCAAATATCTAGAACTAGGATTGCTGGACAGTAAGATTACGAAAGACTTTGTGAGAACCTGTCAAAGTGTCTTCCAAAGTAACTAACATTTTGAATTTTACCACCAGCAATTAGAGCTCCTGTTGCTCTGCATCCTTGTCAGCACTTAGTATTGTCAGTTATTTTGGATTTTAGTCATTCTAATAGAGGTATACTAGAATCACATAGTTTTAATTTGCATTCTCTAATGACAAATGATATTAAGCATCTTTTTATATGCTTATTTTCCATCTACTTATCTTTAATGGGATGTCTTCTTTGGTGAGGTGTCTGTTCAGATCTTTTGCTTGGTTTTAAATAGAAGCATTTTTTTCTTATTGTTGAGTTTTAGGAGTTATTAGTATATTTTTAATATGAGTTCTTTATCAGATATGTGTTTCGCAAATATTTTCTCCCAGTATGGAATTGACTTTTTTGTATTAGAGAAATTGTAGGTTTACAGTAAAATCAAGCATAAAATACAGATTTAGGAACTCTGTATTATATACCATCAACTATAGTTAATAGTACAACTATAAAAATGTCCTTTCATCAATTGTAACAAATGTGCCATATTAATACAAGATGTAATAATAGGATGGCATATGGACTTGTCTTTTCATTCTCAACAGTTTCTTTCACAGAGGAGTTTTAATTTCAATAAAGTAAACATACATATTTTCTTTTTATAGTTCATACTTTTGGTGTTGTAAATAAAACTCATCACTAAGCCCAAGGTCATGTACCTTTTCTCCTTAGAAGAAGAAGGCATTTGCCTTAGAAGTTTTATAGTTTTACATTTTATATATAGGTTATGATCCATTTTGAGTGAACTTTCATAGGAGATATCAGGTTTTGGTCTAGGTTCATATTTTTATTTTGCATATGGATGTTCAGCTGTTGTGCCAGCATCGTTTTTGAAAAGACTATCTTTTCTCCATTAATTTGCCTTTGCTCTTTTGTGAAAGATCAAGTGCCTATATTTGGGTGGGTCTATTTCTGAGCCTCTTATGCTGTCCCATTCATCGAAGTGTCTTTTCTTTCATCAATACCATGCTGTTTTGATTACTGTAGTGTTATAGTAAGACTTGAAATCAGGTGATGTGGGTCTTCCAACTTTGTTCTTTAAGTATTTTGTTGGCTGTCCTAAGTCTTTGTCCTTTACACCTCAATTTTGAAATCTGGTTGTCAACATCTACAAAATAGCTTGCTAGGATTTGGATTAGAATTGCATTGAATCAATAGATGATTTTGGGAAGTTCTAACAATTTAACAAGATTGAGTCTTCCAGCTCAAGATTACTCCTTCATGTTTCTTATCTGTAAAATAGGCTAATAATAGTATCTGCCCTATAGAATTATGAGCACTGAATATGCTAATACATTTAAAGTTCTTAGACTAGTATCTGCATTTGATAAATTACATAAATATTTGTTTGTATTATTATATGCATCACATTCCATATCACATTATTTTTCACATTGTAATTAAAGATCTATTGGCCTTTGCTTAAACCAAATGAGATTTAAATTATTGCCCAAATGAATTTTTTAAAGACTAGATGCATATTCAATATTGCTATTTTGGAGAGGCGAGATGACATGAGTGTAGCATTTAGAAAATGACATAAAAAATGTTTTGGTCTTGTAGAATAGAAATTCTATTGAAATAAAATGGAATATCAGGGAAAAATGCAAATGTATTCAGTTAAACAATTACTGAATGCTTACCAAGTGCTGACCATTGTTGGTTCCTAGATGTATGATTCCTGCTTTCCCAGAGATTATAATCTAGTGGGAAAGAAGTTCGAGTTATCCTGTATGTTTGTTTTTCAATTCATAAATTCTTTCCTTCCTGCAGTACCTGAGTGCTGCTTCGGTCCAAGATGTTCCACCTCATTTTAACATTCACAGAAACTCTTTAAGGTTGCCTTTAATATCCTTTTTTTACTGGTGAAGAAACTAAGGCACAGAGAGATTGAGATTTGCCTCAGATCACAAAGCTAATAAAATGATTTAAACTCTTAGTTCTGACTCTTAAGTCACTGCTCTTTATGTGCAAGCCTCCTCATTCTGCATGCTTGCTTGATGTCTGGAAAATACTAGCTTTTTGCATGTGAAATTTGAACAATTAAAAACCCAAATTCAAAATTTAGACACATCCTTTCTATTTTAGATTGGGGTAGGGGATGAACCTGGAGATTGCATTCAAATGATTATAAAACATGGAGATTGAATTCAAATACTATAAATTAATCATCTAGTTTCCCAATGTTTTATTCATGATAATGTTCCAGAATGACTAAATGTTAGATAGTAAGATATAGCTGTACTTCATCAACAAAGATTTGATATCTTTGGGTAGCAAATGGCATTATTGTATATGTGTAAATTATCCTAGAGTTTGTTGAACTATGAACCCAGATATCTTGCCATAACTTTATGTAGAATAGTATTGATTTTGTTAAAAGTCATCTTTGTTATAACAGAATTTTAATTTCTTCTCTTGACCTAAAAGGAAAAGGTAAAAGGTAACTATTTTTTGCATTTTAAATTGCAACAATAAGTAGTTAAATAAGCTTGAATTATGATTCTTTACACAAATATTTACCAACTCAAATTTTAGGTTCTAAAAAAATGTATTTTAAGTCATCCAAAATTTGACAATATCTTGTTTTAGAAACAGGAGAGTTATGTGCGCTGATGCTGTTTTGTGACTAGAAAATACTTGCCTGATCACAATGCTGAGTGGATAAATCCTCTTGTACTTTTTAGAAAACTTCGCAGCTTAATCTGCATGGACATTTGAAGTGTCTGGAATGACTCTTTAAAAAAGGTGGAGCAAGGGAAGTGGACTTGGCCCAGTGGTTAGGGCGTCTGCATACCACATGGGAGGTCTGTGGTTCAAACCCCGGGCCTCCTTGACCCGTGTGGAGCTGGCCCACGTGCAGTGCTGATGCGCTCAAGGAGTGCCGTGCCAAGCAGGGATGTCCCCGCATAGGGGAGCCCCACGCGCAAGGAGTGCGCCCCGTAAGGAGAGCCCCAGCGCGAAAGGAAGTGCATCCCGCCCAAGAACAGCACCGCCCACACGGAGGGCTGACACAACAAGATGACACAACAAAAAGAAACACAGATTCCCGGTGCCACTGATAAGGATAGAAGTGGTCACAGAAGAACACACAAAGAATGGACACAGAGAGCAGACAACTGGGAGAGGGGAGAGAAATAAATAAAAAATAAAATCTTTAAAAAAAAAAAAGTGGAGCAACAGGTTGTGCAATAACTTGAGGTTAAAATGCCCACCCAGAGGCTCCTAATGATGATATGTTTTATTTTTCTGAGGTTATTAAACAACAGCTGTAGGGGTAGCAATGTGATGATCAGGAAAACTAGCATGATGGTTTTCTGATATGTCCCCATCTTAAGTATTATTGTCAATATGAAAAAATAGTGCCATCATTCATAGATTCAATTTTAACAAGCATTTATTGAACACCTTAGTCTAGTCAGGCACAGTATTTGGTACACCCATGTAAACTCCTTTGGTTCTCACTACAACCATGATGATTAAGTGTTCTTATTCCAAAATTATGGCAAAAATAATGGGAATCCAGTATATGAAAGCCAATAAATTACATGCCAGTTTTCTAGTTGCAAATGTAGAAGCTTCAATAGGGGCTAGGTAGATAAATATTGTAGGGAAAAAAATAGTTCATGAGAATTATTGACTGGGCAGCCATGACACAATAACATACATTATGCCCCATGATGTGGTCAGGGTAAACTTCCCATTTTCATCTTAATAATGATGGAATCTAATGAAAAGAGAGAGTACACAGACAACTGGAAATAAGAATATCTTATGATATTCTTGATATTTCAGTATTCTTCATTTCTTGACAGTGAGTTCTTTTGCATCCTCTGTTCCAGGAATAATTTTAGTAATAATTATGGCAATTGTAGTAATCAAACATCCATTCTATGAGCATAAGTCTCAGGTCATATTAATATCATCCAACTCTTTCTGTCAGTTAATATATCACAGAAATGATGCTAATGCACTGTGGTTAGGCAAATTATTAGAGTCCATTTAAACCAGAAAATTTGTGATTTATGATTTCTGAAAATGTAATTAAGATTGATTTCCAAATTTTCTTCAGAAAGGGATAGCATTTGAAACTAGAGATTGGAATTATCTGTAAGGATAAGATGAAATTCTGAGTTGTTATCTATCCATGGCTTATATTATAATAAAAGAAACAGAATAGGAAAGACTTTAGAAATTAGTCTAGTTTACCAGTGCTCCTTCCCTTTGACTCAACTTATATGCTTGTTAGAGTAAGTTTTTAAACCTCTGTAGGGATTTAGTTTCCTCAATTACAAAAAGGAGAAAATAAATTATACCTGTCTCATATGGCTAGCATGAAGATTAAATGAGCAAATGTATTATAAAAGCATTTGGAATGTAACAGAATATCTCAGGAAGGTTATTTATTATTATTATTTTATCCTTATATTGTTAATAATCATGTATTAATATTATATCACTTCAAGAAAGCTTCTGTATTACACAGAGACCACTGCAATTATTGCTCTTCAAGAGTTATGTATGACAAAAGGGAGTTAAGAAGATGTCAATATCTGAGTCAATGTAATGCCAAGAAAAGTCCTCTCTTGCTTATGTCTCAGGATCACAATAAAGGAAGTGGCAAGTCTTTTAGGGAAAGGGACAGGGTCGAAATTTAAGTGAGGCAGAACCTACATTAATGATCAGGGAAATATACAACTGAATTTTGGAAACCAAATTTCAGGAAACTAGAGATAAGGGTTTATGACAACTTATTTGCAGTAACATAAGAATGAATATAAATTTTAAGCAGAGCTGGGGATGTGGATGAAATACAAAACTAATTCTTTGGATAATGTCAATTCCTATGTCAATGAAAAAAAGTGTGCACAAGTTCACAAGGTGCAGTGGGAAAAACTTAGACTTGAACTTGCAGATACGGAGCCCAATTCCTTTCTCTTGTTTACTAGATATATCACGTGCTCTTGGACATTTTATTCGTTGCTCCATACTCGCTTTCTTCTTTTGCACATCAGAGGTAATAATGCCTAGCACACAACTGTGTTCAGTAATGCTGGTTGAATATATATATATATATATATATATATATATATATATATATATATATATATGTTTTTTAAAGATTTATTTTTTATTTCTCCCCCACCCCCTCCCACCCCTGGCGCAGTTGTCTGCTCTCTGTGTCCATTCACTGTGTGTTCTTCTGTGACAGCATCTATCCTTATCAACGGCACGGGAATCTGTGTTTCTTTTTGTTGCATCATCTTGCTGTGTCAGCTCTCCGTGTATGCGGTGCCATCTTGGGCAGGTTGTACTTTCTTTCACGTTAGGCAGCTCTCCTTACACGGTGCGCTCCTTGTGCTGGGGCTCCCTTATGCGGGGGACACCCCTGAGTGGCAGGGCGTTCCTTGCGCATCAACACTGCGCATGGGCCAGCTCCACACGGGTCAAGGAGGCCCGGGGTTTGAACCGCAGACTTCCCATGTGGTAGGCAGACGCCCCACCCATTGGGCCAAGTCCGCTTCCCTGAATATATATATTTTTAATGTGAAGTAAAGCAGATATAAACCACACTCCTATTTACCTTTAAAAAGTTGAATATGTGGGTAGTTTTTCTGCAAGTTGAAATTCCTGAGTGCAAGTGAGTTATTTTATGTGATCTGAGATATCTTTAATAGCCTAGGGTTGCTAAAGAACTCTCCTCAAATTAATATCGGGGGGCCTGTGTGAGAGGAGTGGTCTTGCTGAATTGGCTTCTTGGGGTTCCTGGGTTCTGGAGTTGCATTAATAGATTGGTACTAAGCTTCCAAAGAACTTCTTGTTGTTTTAGTAGCTTCTGTGGGAGAATTACAGGTTTCGACTGAATATGAAACATTAGACAGAAACTATGGGGAAGATTTTTGAAAATGATTCTCAACTTTCCAAAGATTCATTTGAAACCAACTTCATTCTATGACAGATAATCAGATTTGAAACCCTCCAGGGCCCACTCTGGGATTTTAGGGCATTAGGGAGCTTTTACCTTGCTGTCACAGATTATCTCTCCATTGTCTCTTGACTTGTAGAAGGGGAGATTTGATTGGTAAGTTGTGTCTTCCCCAGGGCCTTAAATTCTTTACTCATTCAGAAGATAAGTAGGACTCTAGCAGTGCATTGCACAAAGCTTTCGCCCCTCCTAAGATCCTAAATAAGACAAACAGCCTGAGCCATGTCAAGGGTGTGATGAGTGGGCAGGTGCCACAGGGAAAGGGCTAAAGGATAAAGCTAAGATTGAACAGTGCTGGGGATGGCCATGGCTCTGTTTTTAACAAGGTGAAGGATCACTATTGAGAAGAGCCGAAAGCACAGACCTGGCTTTGAGTCTAAACTCTATCATTTGAAATGTGATTTTGAGAAACTTAATAATAAACCTCCTTCATGCTCATTTCCTTTTTTGTGAAGTGGGTTGAATAATTTCTATCTGGAAGCATTATTGACATTATTAGAAATAATGTATGTATAAAGCATAGTAGAAATGTAATACCCACATCATTAGCAACAGGTGCTGGGCTCTGGCTCAGGTAGGTGCCAGGCATTGTGCTATATGCTTCACATGTATTATCATATTTAATCCTAATGAGATCCACAAAACAGGCACCAGTGGCGTTTCCATTTTGCACATAAGTACATCTGGGCTTGGTCAGGCTAGGTAATTTGCTCTAGTGAGTGGTTCAGTCAGATCTGGAACAAAGTGGTGGAACCCTGCAACCTATAATCATAAGCCCCTCTCGCTCCTGATGTTTTCTTAGGGCCCAATCGTGGGGCCTATATGACAAGGAAAAGAAAAAGCAAGTTGCAATCAGTTTGTGAGAAAGGTTTGCATAGGATGGAGTTTTAAAAAGAGGCAAGGGGTTTTAAGTCTTTAAATAAAAATAGTTTTCAAAAGCCAGTTCTTTAAAGCCATGTATATAAAAAAGACAAGATGTGCATCAACACTCCATTTTGGTCACAGAGTCGCCGATGTACCATGGGGAAAATTAGAGTTCTTCTGTTTGTGTTCCTATCTCTGCAGAGAAGAAAACTGCTCAGAAAAAATGGCCATGGCTTATCCTGAGTCACACAAGAATTTTTGAGATTGCTGAAGCCAAACTGTAATTTCACAGCATGACAGTCCACTATACCCTGTACTATCTCATCTTGGTTCTTTTGAAAGAATCAAAATCAATGAGATAGTCTCAAGACATCTAATAAAAGTACACTGTCAGGCTGGAGGATTGAGGGAAAATGGCAGAGCTCTAGGACTCAGTCCTTCCACCAAAACAACTATTAAACTTTCGAGAACTCCCTGAAACAAATGGTTTTGAAACTACAGAAGCCAGAAGAACACTGTACAGCATCCAGGGAAGAGTGGGAGGAAGAGGTAAATTGCTCTCTCTATCTGGAGGCTGCCTGTGCCCATAGCCTCTGGAAAACTCGCTGATGACAAAAAGGGACATAAATATCCTCTTCCCATGACAAGGGGTGGGCTTTTGATTAACGAATTCAGATCACTAGAGGCTTGGCTTTGAGGGCAACCATCAATTCAACCCAATCCAGACAAAGGCAATAATGAGGAAATTTAAAGACCCTCTGCTTCCTCAGGGCTGTGGGAGACAGTTGAAGCATTTGTTGGGCAGGCAAAGAAAGCACATCTTTTGGAAACCATGTGACAAGCTCTTGCACCCTTCCTGAGCCCTTCCCAATGGAACCTTGGAACTGGTGTATACCACCTTTATGGATTTCTGGCTGGTTTTGGCTGAGAAAACTGGCTTGGGAAAGTCCTCTCCTGCATACCCTTCCTCCCAGAATTTGCCCTCCAGGTAAAAGCAGTTTAAGACAATGAAAATAGTGTCCAAAATTATAGAGGTGGACAAGTTGGGGCAAAGACCTGCCAGTATCAACACCTGACAGAGAAAGGTCTTTCTTCTGGGAAACAGGGTAGCCACCAAGTCCTTGTAAAGAGGGAAAATGAAAACAACTAATAAGCAAATGCCTAGGACAAGACACAGGAACAGAAAACCACGGAAAACCCGGAACACTGCATTTGCCTTGAGCAGGTATACCTGATAGAAGGGCTGGAGCACAAAAAAGATCTCTCTCTCATAAACACATGTTTAGAAAATCAAGAAACAGACATCTCAGAGAATAAGTCCCAGAGTTAACATTTAAAAATTCTAAAATATACAGTGTGCAGCAAAATAGTCCAAGAAAAAGAATATGATGGCTTCATCCCAAAGAAAAGGATAAAAAGAAGAGAATGTGAACAAAGCCATTAAAAATGAATTTATAGTCTCAAGGAGATGAAGGAAAATACAGAGACAAAAACTAAAGAATAGCAGAAAAACAATGAATGAGCAATATGGGATCATAGTAAAGAGACAGAAATTTTTAAAAGGGTCCAAACAGAACTACTAGAGTTGAAGACCACAATAACTGAAATAAAAATTAGCCAGGAGGGTTTCAAAAGCAGATTGGAGCTAGCAGAAGAAAGAATCTGTGACTCGAAGACAAGAGAGCTGAAATGAGGCAAGCTGAGGAACAGAAAGAAAAAAGATTATAAAAAGCAAAAATAGCCTAAGACACCTCTGGGACACCATCAAGCATACCATATACACATAATGGGAATCCCAGAAGGAAAAGAAAGAGCAAAGGGGCAAAAAGAATATTCGAAGAAATAATGACAGAGTACTTACCAAACATGTCAAAAGACATGAATATGAATACCTAAGAAGCCTAGAGAACACCAAAATAAACCTGTAGAAAAATAAACCTTATCATATATTGATCACACTATCAAATTCAAAGGACAATGAGAGAATTGGAAAGCTTCAAGAAAAAAAGCAATGTGTTACATACAAGGGAGTCCCCATTAGATTCAATGATGATTTTTCATTAGAAACCAAGAAAGCAATAAGGCAGTGGGTTGAAATATTTAACAGTATTGAAAGAAAACAAGTGCCAACCAAGAATTTCATATCCAGCAAGACTTTATTTCAAAAATGGGGGAGATATTAAGATATTACAAGATAAACAAAAGCTCAGGGAGTTCATCACTAACAGACCTTCCCTACAAGAAATGCTAAAAGAAGTTCTTCATATGCAAAGGAAAGGGCACTAAATAGTCATTCAATGCAGCATAAAGAAATAAAGACCTAAGGTAAAGGTAACCATTTGATTAATTATAAATGCCAGCATTATTATAATGTGTTGTTTGGTATGAAACTCCACTTCTTACCTCCTACAGATGCTAAAATGAAAATGCATAAAAAGTCATGATAAGTCTATGATTTTGGACATACAATGTACAAAGATATAATGGTAACCAGTACCAAAAAAATGGGGGGGGGGGGGGACAGGCATAAAGGAAAAGTATATATATATATGCTATTGAAGTTAAGTTGTCAACAAACCAAATATGACTATTATATATGTAGGATGTTAAAGTTTAACCTCATGGTACCACAAAGAAAATAGATGTAAAATATATTCAAATAGAAAAGAGAAGGTTTTCAATATGGTACAATACAAAAAAATCAAATAAATATAAACATAGGCATTAATGGAGGAAGTGAGGAGCAAAATAAAGTATAAGACATACAAAGGCTAAGTAACAAAATGGCAGAAAAATGTTCTGCTTTATCAGCAGTGACTTTATGTAAATTGGTTAAACACTCTATTCAGAAGGCAAGATTAGCAAAATCGATGAATTAGCATGACACAAATGCATGCTTTCTGCAAGAGACTTACTTTCAATTCAAAGATGCAAGGTGGTTGAAAGTGAAAGGGCAGGCTAAAATATACCATGCAAGTAGTAACCAAAACAGAGCTGGGGTAGCTATGCTAACATTAGATAATATAGATTTTAAGTCGTAAACCGTTTTATGCTACAAAGACAGTCATTATAACTGACAATTCAACAAGACATAACAATTATAAATATTTGTGCACCTAACAGTAGAGCCTCAAAATGTGTGATACAAATTGACATATTTGAAGGGACAATTTGATGGTTCCACATTAATAGTAGAAGATTTTTATATACCACTATGAATAATGAATAGACATCTAGTTAGAAGATAATAAGGAAATAAAAAATGTGAATGATGCTCTAAACCAACTAGACCTTACAGGCATTCATATAACACACCACCCAACAAGTAAAAGCAGAATACACATTTCTTGAGTGTACATGGATCATTCTCCAGGATTGACCATATGCTAGGTCACAAAACAAGTTTCAATAAATTAAGAAATATTGAAATCATACAATGTATAGTCTCCGAATACAACAAAATGAATCTAGTAATCAATACCAGGGAGAAATGGAAAATTCACTGGTATGTGGAAGTTAGCAACATACTCTTAAACATCTGACGTTAAAGAAGGCATATATGAAAAGCCCACAGCTAATATCCTACTTAATGGTGAAAGACTGAAAGCTTTCCGTCTAAGATCTGGAACAAGGCAAAGGTACCCACTGTCATCACCACTGTTACTAAACATTGCACTGGAAGTTCTAGTCAGAGCAGTTAGGCAAGAAAATGAAAAAAGAGGCATGGAAATTGTAAAGCAAGAAGTAAATTTTTTGCTATTTGCAAGTGACATGAGTCTATATACAGAGAATCCTGACAAATCCACAGAAAGCTCCTAGAGCTAATGAATGATTTCAGTAAGGTGATGGTGTACTAGTCAGCCAAAAGGGTGCTGATGCAAAAAACCAGAAATCTGTTGGCTTTTATAAAGGGTGTTTAACGTTTGGGATAGAAGCTTACAGTTACTGGGTCATAAAGTATAAGTTACTTCCCTCACCAAAGTCTTTTGCCATGGGTTGGAGCAAGATGACTGCCAACATCTGGACGGGTTCAGCCTCCCACTTCCTCTCAAGGCTCCATGGCCCCAGCTTTTACAATATCAGCTACAGGCTGGGATAAGTCTCATCTCTCTCCCAGGGTTTGTTTCTCTCCAGGCTCAGCTGCTCTGCTCTCTCCACAAGGCTGGCTGTAAACTATCAGGTGAACGGCTTGTCTCTCTTCCTGGGGCCTCTGCCACAACTAATGGAGCTTTCTCTCTTTCCTCATGTATCTCCTTTTTTGTGTATCTACTTCCCAGGGCTCCAGCATTAAAACTCCTACTGTCTCCTCTGCCACGTCATTTTTCTCTGTGAGTACCCACCCACCAAGGGGGTAGAACTCAACATCCTACTGGCGTGGCCCAATTAAAGTCTTAATCATAATTTAATCAAGTAAAAGTGAAACCTCTGAATCCAATGCAATCTAATATGCCCAGAGGAACAGATTAGTTAACAAACATAATCCAAAATCTATTTTTGGTATTCATAAATAATATCAAACTGCTACAGATGGGATAAATGATCAGCAATCTAAAATCAACAGTGTTTCTAAGCATAAGCAATGAACAATCAGAAGAAAATAAATCAAGAAAAAAATTTCATTCATATAACAACTATTAATGAAAGAATCAAATAGCTAGGATTAAATCTAACCAAGGACATAAAAGACTTGTATACAAAACCAAAATACATTATGAAAATAAATAAAAGAAAACCTAAATAAATGGAAGGATATTCCATGTTCATGGCTTGGAAGACTAAATATCATTTAGATATCAATTCTGCCCGAAGCAATTTGTAGATTCAATGCAATCCCAATCAAAATGCCAATGCCTTCTTTGAAGAAATGGAAAAGCTGATCATAAAATTTGACATGGGAATGTTCTTTTGGCAAATTGGCAGGGGAGGGTCACTGGTGCAGGGTGTCAGTGGTGGAGGACATGTGGGGAAGGGAAAAGCCATACCTGGGGCATGCTTCTATGGACTATGAAATGTGCTCCTCTTATCATAGGGTGTTATCTCAGTGGGTAGAGACCCACACAATAAACAAGAATATATTAAACTCCCATCCTGGAGATTCCTGCTACATTGTTAAAGAGAGGGGCACGAATCCCTTGAGTACCTAGGGAGTGTCTAAAAGAAGGAAACAGACCAATATGCCAAGCCCTCAATATTAATGCTTGTATTTATGAACCTTATTCTTGTTAAATTGAAACAGCCTAATAATAACTATTCCCTAAGAGTTATCTCCTGAAAACCTACTTGTTACTCAAATGTGGCCTCTCTCTAAGCCAAACTCAGCAAATAAATACACTACCATCCCAGGAATGAGCCTCCCTGGCACCAAGGAATTAATACCATGCACCAACCAGCAATGCATTTGAAAAAAGACCTTCACCAAAGGGGGAAAATATCAAAAAGAAAAGAGTTTTTATGGCTAAGAGATTTAAAAATGAGTTGCGAGGTCATTCCAGAGGTTTACACTTATGCATGTCTCAGGCCGATTTCACTACCACGTAAATAAAGCCTTAAATAAGGGTGCTCCTGAGGGCTCTAGAGCCATCAGGACACAACAGAGAAAGCACACAATCCTTTAAAATCAGCACCCTGTCGGTGGCCCTTACCTTGAAATATATGAAAACTGATTTCCTCAATTTAACAGAGTTAGACTCATTTTTAATTTCCCTACACATGATTCTTCTACTCCTTTTATATGAGCCTATAATTAGCACTATACTCACTAAATATATGTCTCAGAAACTTAAATCTTTGGTCTGTTCATATGCCAGTTGAGCCCTGAATCTCAGAAGAGTTGCGGCCAACACCTACTCTCCAGATCACTGGACTCTACCAGAACAACTAACAAAATGATGATGGTGGACAATGCCCATCCCAAAAAAGAAAGTATCTATAACTGCAAGCAAAACAGTTCCTTCCATCTGCCCCATAAGAGCTAAGCCCCTTCTCAGTCTGAGGCAGATGGGCATCACCATCCCTTAAGGTTCAGGAATGAAAAAGCATAAGGGGGAAATGCAGTCATGGACAAAGTAAGCTTATTAATATTGCAGTAATGGAAGAACATGCAACATTGTTAAAGGGACAGTAGTTGCCAGGGTTTCTGAGGGGAGAGGGAGAGAATAATAGATGACACATAGAGCATGGTTAGGGCATTAGAATTAAGTGTAAACTACAATGTAAACTATAGAGTATGGTTAGTAGCAAGGCTTCCATACTTATTCATCAATTGTAACAAATGAACCACACAATTGTAAGATGTTGTTAATAGGGGAAGATGTGGGAGGGGGTACCTGAGAATACCTTATACTTGTGATCTAATTTTTTTTGTAGTATAAAACTTCTCTAAAAATACAGTTTATTACAATAAATATATATATATATACATACATATATATATACATATATATATATAGAAGGGTAAGGGGCCCCAAATAGATTAAGCTTTCTTGAGAAAAACAATGAAATTGGAGAACTAATAATTCCCAATCTTAAAATTCATTACAAAGCCTTAATATTCAAAACAGCTTGGTACTGGCACAAGGACATATGTATGGACCAATGGAATATAACTGAGAGCTCAGAAGTCAACCCTCACCTTTATGATCAGCTGATATTTGCAAAGGAGATCACTCAACTGGAAAAGAACAGTCTCATTACCAGATATTACTGGGAAAACTTCATCTTCATTTGCAAAAATAAAGGAGGAACCCTAGCTCATAATCACAAAAATCAACTCGAAATGGATCAAAGACTTAAATATAAGAGCCAGAAATATCAACTGCTAGAATAAAATGTACAAAAGCCTCTTCAGGACCTTGTGTTAGGCAATCAGAGATATTACATCCAAGGCACAAGCAACAAAAGAATAAATAGATAAATGGGGCCTCATCAAAATTACAAATTTTATGCCTCAAAAGACTGTATCATGAAAGTAAAATGACAATCTAAAATGACAATAAAAATATTTGGAAACCATATATACAATAAATATTTAGTGTCCAGAATATATTTTTAAAAATCCTTCAACTCAACAGCAAAAAGACAAACAATTCAATTTAAAAATGGGTAAAAGACATGAATAAATATCTCTCCAAAGAAGATATACAAATGGCCAGAAAACACATGAAAATATGCTCAACATCATTAAGCCATCAAGAAATAAAAATCAATAAAAACCACAATGATATACCATTTCACACTCATTATAATGGCTGCTATTAAAAAAACAGGAAAATAACAATTTTTGGGGTGATTGTGGAGAAATGGGAACATTTTCTCATTGCTGGTGGCAATGTAAAATGGTACAGCAGTTGTAGAAGACACTTTGGTAGTTCCTCAGAAAGCTAAGTATCGAACTACCGTATAACCCAGCAAAAGCACTTCTAGATATATGCCCAAAAGAATTGAAAGCAGGAACTCAAACAAATATATTCATACTGATGTTCTTAGTGGCATTATTCACAATTGTCAAAAGATGGAGACAACCCAAGGGTCTACCAACTGATGAATGGATAAATATCATTTTGTATATGTATAAACAATGGCATAAAAAAGGAATGAAGTCCTGATACATGTGTCGGTATGGATATATCTAGAAGACATCTTGTTGAGTGACAAAAGCAAGACATTAAAGGACATATATTGTATGTTCTCACTGATTTGAAATCATTAGAATAAGCAAACTCATAGAATCAGAATCTAGAATATAGGTTACCACGGAATGAGGTGGGAATAGAGAATGAGAAGCTAAGGCTTAAAATGTGCAGGATTCCTATTTGGAATAATGAGGAAATTTTGATAATGGATCATGGTGATCACAGCACAATATTGTAAACCTAATTAACATCACTGGACTACATATCTGAATGTGATGAGAAGGGGAAATGTTGAATAGCATATATGGTAACAATTAAACTTTTATAATCCATGGAACTATACTACACAAACAATGACCCCTAAGTTAAACCATGGGTTATGTTAATAGTACAATTATAAAACTGTGCTGTCATCAATTTTATTTTTTTAAGCAAGGTGTTAATACTAGGATGGTATATGGGAATCCTGTATTTTATGCATGATTTTTCTCTATTAGAGAAATTCACAACTTCTCTAACAAAGAAAATAATAATAATACACCGTCTGGAAAGGACCCACAGCAATCACTTTCACTTTAGTGTGAATTAAAGGCAATTTTTGTTGGCTGTCCCAAAGAACATTTCTGTGGGTTGGTTTTTGCACAATTAAGCCACACGTATCCTCTTTTCACTTACTAACCAGATTTTCAGGCTAGGTCTGTGCAACAGTCTGGAAGATAAAACAGCTACTGGTGTTGGCAGAAAATTGATATGGTCAGTATGTAGGAATGTGTTTGTGTGTGTGTGTGTGTGTGTGCTTATGAAGATGTGTATAGGCACCTGTCCTACCCTGACAGAGGTGAAGTCATGCTGGCTGATGCTATCTCTCTTAGGTTATTTTTTAGCATTAGAGTGTTATGTTTTTAATTCTGTACTTGGCAATATCAAATTATCTTTTCAAACCCAAATTCTCATCAGATGCTTTAAGGAGTGTCCCACAGCTTCTAAAGTAGTTTATCCGGCTTTCTAGACAGCCTAACACTTGGATAACATCTACCCTTTGTTTGGATCTCAGATTAAATATCACTGTCTCAAGGACATGTACCTTGATATCAGGTTCAGGTCTCTCTAATACATGCTTCCCTGTACTCTATTCTTTTTTCATGTGCTTGTCAGAGTTCCATGAGTACAATTACTATGTTTGGTTAATGTCTGTCTCCTTCACTAGTCTGTAAGTTCAATGAGAGACCTGTCTCTTTTATTTGGAACTCCATTTCCTCAGAACCTATCACAGTGTTCAGTGCAGAATAGACACTCAAGTTCTTGATTGAATAAATGGCATGTATCATTTTGAATTGTACATACTTTTCCTCACTTCTGGTACTTTCATTGAGTTTTGTATCCTTGGAGACAAGCACGATATTGGCACCTACAAAACACAGAGAGAAAAAAAGTGAGAGAGTAAAATTCCTGCCCCATGAAAGTATTGTAAATTTCAATAAATGAAACAAGCTAGAAAAATTCCTAGGAGTAACTTGTCATGTCTGTTCTTTTTGTTAGAGATGAAATGTATAAAATACTGTAAGTCTAGTCTTCCGAATTTGCAAAATGCTGTATTTTAATTTACATTTAGCCAGATGAATGACTTCCCTCAAGTAAAATCCATATCTATTGTATAATGTTTTTACTATAACATATTATCATTTTAAAATCTTTATTTAATGATGGACCACCCAGATTTTTCAATGCCCAAGATATCTAGGAAGTCATATAGTGTATACATAGAGCATGGACTTTAGTATAAGAATGGGTTATGTTCTCAGTTTTGCTACTTACTGTGTCCTTCAGTGTTTCTTAACCACTTGTGCCTCAATTTCTTCATATATAAAACGGGGATAATAAGAGAATCTAGCTTGGAGAATTGGTGTAAGGATTACATGAGATGATGCAGCAGCTAACATATAGTAAATGGTCAATAAGTTTGAGCTAAAAATAAACAAAAGTAATTATTTTTCTTGTTCACAAAAAAGTGGTCTCACAATTACCAAGTTTACATTCTTTAAAAATTTAAGTAACTATGTGCCTTTTAGGAATGTATGGTAGAAGTAAAGAGGGGGGGCATGTAACCAAACAGATGAATTTAACTGTCTTGATAGGTGTTAAGGACATTTGCTCTAGTTAGTACGCGATATTTATGCCTTTGCATAATAAATACTATTCCAGATACTGAGTCATTCCTTTGAATAACTCTATTCTATGAAATTCCAATTTTTAACATAACTGTCAGGAACAAGTAGCATAATGACAGAGAGTGTCTACACTGCAAACAAGATAGTTCCATCCACCTACCCCATGGGATCTAAGCTGCTTCTCAATTAGAAGCAGAGTAGGCATCACTACTCCAAAATCCTGAAGATTGGGAATGAACAATAGACTAAAGTAGACATTATTATTCTACTATAGACTTATTATTATTCTACCAATGGAAAAACTCTTATCATTGATATAAAAGCAGTGACCACCAGGATCCTGAAGGGAAGGAGAGGGAAGAACAGGTATAATATGGGGGCGTTTTCAGGATATTGGAATTGTCCTGCATGATATTGCAATGATGGATTCAGGCCATTATATGTTTTTGTAATAACCTACAAAATTGTGAGAGGCAGGGTATAAACTATAATGTAAACTAGAGTCCACAGTTAGTAGCAATGCTTCAATACATATTCATCATTCGTAACAAAGGTACCACACTAAAGAAGAGTGTTGTTAACGTGGGAAAGTGTGGGAGGGGAAGAGAGTAGGACATATGGGAATCCCCCATATTATTTAAGTAACATTTATCTAATCTAAAGCTTCTTTAGAAATTAAAAAAAAATAATTAAACACAAACAAAATAAAACAAAAAAAACCTATGCCCCAGGATTTAAAGAAAAAAAAAACAAAAACAAAAACAAAAACAAAACGTAGGGATTTGCGCTTATCTCTAAGGTTAGAACTGTGTACCTTTGAGCAAGAAAATGTCCCTTCGTGGGTCTCAGTTTCCTTACTGATGAAAGGAGACGGTTGTTTGTTCTAGGTTTTCTATTTTTCATCCCTCTTAATTCTGAACTTCTGCTTCTAATGAAATTTTACCAGGAAACATAGACAAGTTAAACCATTACAAACCCGACTGCTGTTTGTGATGGGTGTGGGGAAAAGAAACACAAATGGAAGCGCATTGGGCAAGATCAACTCTAAATCCCTTTGCCCTCTTAACATTCTACCATCTGTTAATTTAGGTGTTTTCAGTCCAGGCCTGGGGGATTTTTAAAAAATACTGATGTTCTGACCCAACCCATAGAGATGCTGATTTGATGAGTCTGGGGTGGGGCTTGAGCACTAGTTATTTTTTAAGCTCCCTAGCTGATTCTAGTATGCAACTGGGGAGTTAAAAAAATGTATTAATTCTCAAAAAAATCCTTTCTCCACAATGCCCCAGAGTGAATTGAAACATCTAATACTTGAGAGCCTCATGTTAAATAGGCTTTTATGGGGTAGAAAATAATCTCCATGTCACTTTGAAATATTTCAAAATTGCCTTCTAGTTTTGCACCACTCTAAAGCAACAAATGACACACATTATGAAAATTATGGCGAGCATTATTTTGACATGAAATAGAGAAGTTACAAGTATAGATGAAGTGACCTTGATCCTTCATTCTGTTTTTGCCCTGAAGACTCTTTCTTTCTTCTGCCTGTGGGCTTTCAGCATATTGTGAAACTCAGTCATACATCTGATGCTTGGATACTTCTTCCATCATCGATAAATTAGACCCAGAATTATATAGATCATTGATATGACATATCAACCAGGCAAAAGGTAAAACTCTCTTAAACCAAGACGGTGCAGGTTATCTCTGGCTTCTAAGAGAAGGCCAGAAGAGTGCAGACTTGTAATATTGTCTGATTCAGAAGTAGTTCTGATCCTGGACCCACTGTTGCTAAAATAGGGACTCCTAACATGCCTCAAACCCAGGAGGCACCATCCTCAACATCTTAATTTCCTTTTCCATGCAAAAAGAATCCCAAACTGTATATAATAGTTCCCACTTTTTGTGTTACAATTCATAGAAAGTGGTCTCTTGCTAGCTCACTTTCATAATATTTTAGCAATGTATTTTTAGATAAAGCATTTCAAATCTGCTGATAATTGTTGAGTTGTCATTTAGAACCATACTAATATATTATTATTTTTTAATAATATTTTATGATAGCTTTAGCTGAAAACAGAATTTATAAAGGGTATACTATTTTATCAGTCCAGCAAAACATACAGTTCTATGTTTCCTGTTTCATACCAATATCTAATTATATGTGTGCATAATTTTACATAGCTATAATCACAGCATAGATAAAATTGCATTACTTGAATATATTATACAAGTATTTTTTTCTGAATTTTCCACATAGCAATCATTTCAATGACTACATATAATATTTCAATATGTAAATTTGATAGGATTTCATAAAACAAGTTTTCAACCTTGAAGTTTAGTTAGTTATATACAATTCTGTAGTTATCATCTATATACATTACGATATGTTCCTTGTTTTGAAAAATTTTCTTTGGAAAATAACCCCAGATATGGATTTGCTGTGTCAGAGGGTAAAGATGTATTTTGACTACAGCATATACAAATATTTTCTCCTTTACATATTTCATCGTAAGACTTTATTAAGCACAATGCCAAAATTAAAAATTTGGATCATTATCCTGGAAAAGGATTACTTTAAAAAATAATTTTTAGTATTACAATTTTCAACAATATTTTAAATGTAATTGCTAACATTATAAATTAAAAATCAGTAGAGCAAGTTTTAAATCTAAACTTAGAACTAGTTTTTCATTACTATATTTATGAAGGTAGATATTTACTGCTAATTAAAATGGATAGCATCTATTTTTAGAGTAGTTTTCTAACATTTTTAAAACCGTCATAATAAAACTATACTCTATATGCATACACACAAAAATATATATGTAAATTGAATCCCAAAAGTGATTAAATAATACTACCCGTATTATATGCAATGGGAACTGATATTCTATTTTGTTCCATTCATTTTACTCCATTCTAGCTACCTCATTTGTTTTTTGTTTTCTTAAGTTGACTCTAACCCACTAAACTGGCCTTATGACCC
Source organism: Dasypus novemcinctus (assembly GCF_030445035.2). Lineage (NCBI taxonomy): Eukaryota > Metazoa > Chordata > Mammalia > Cingulata > Dasypodidae > Dasypus > Dasypus novemcinctus. The sequence continues at coordinate 64,938,812 of NC_080676.1, forward strand.
TGATCAGCAGATTGAAAAATATTCATTTAAAGCAGCTTTGACAATATCTAAAACTTAAAAATGATTTACTAACAGTGAATTCAAATAACTATGGCACCATCTCAAAATTTCAAATTTGGAGCCAGTTTTAGCAAACAATTTCTCTGCCAGTGTTAACATCCATGAGAAATATATTTGCTTAAGGAAAGCAACTTGTTAAACAAAAGTCTAAAGTAAGTAAGTAAAGTAAGTAAGAAGAAGCAATCTATATTTCTGTTTCCTCTTCTGTTCATGAGCTAGAGTCTGATTTTTGGTTCTGTCATTTGTATACGTTATATCAAAAGCTAAACTCTTGACTAATGGCATTCAGCAGACTTCATTTTCGTCGGTTAATTTCTCCTCTGACCTGGACAAATATAATCGTTGAGGAAAAACCAAACAGGCATAACCTTACTGAGATATGTTTTATCAAATTGTCCAGTAGTACCTGACTTAAAGTAGACCCTTAAGGGCATGTTTGCCGACCACAAGTGAATGGGTTATAAAGCGAAATAAATGCAAGCATATTTAGAGTAGTTTGACAATGGTCTTAAATCCTAAAATAAACCACCATCCTTCATTTATTTATTCATTGATTCATTCCTTACCACTGTTTTACCAGACACTATAGTAAATTTTGCCTAAAAATTGAGTTTAAGTGTTCAAACCTTAATTAATCTATATTTAAGAGAGCTTTCTGTTGTTCTTAGGGAAAAAATGTAGATAATTAAACCACTGAGTTTTTTGTTTTAAGAAGTAAAGTTGCTTTTGTAATTTGTGATGTCTTTAATAACTATTTCTCTGGATCACTGGTCTTGTTCTCTGATTTGTAATTCCAAAGAGGACACTTTAGGAGTCCTATGTCTGATGAAACATGATATGGGGAAAGCTACAGGAAGGGATGACATAAATCAGGGATTGTTGTTCTTCTTTGAAGATTTGGGCCATACAAATTAACCTTTGTTCTCATTTTCTCTCTCCACAAGATGGAAACCTATTCCCTTGTTTATACTTTATGATAATAATTTGGAAATGAATAAATATATGCTAGTAAGTGCTTTGAATTCTTTGAAATAGACACCATACTAGTCATTTACTTAAATTTCAAGAATAAGGTGGTACTTGGCACCTCAGATATCACATCTACATTTAAATCTGTTATTTTTTCAAAGGCAGTTTATTTTTCTCGGGTCTTAGACTATACTACGAAGTCATGGAAATCTGTATATGTGTTTGGGGAAGTAGAGGGAGAAAAGGAAGAGAAAAACGATACCTTAAATGAGTGCCCCTATCTGCCAGGTCTTGTAAATATAATCTTTCTAACAACCCTTTGGGGTAGATATTATCTCCATGTTGAAGAGGAAGAAAATACAGTTCAGAGAGTCTAAATAGCTTGCGCAAGTCACCTGACCAATAAGTTATTAATCCAGCTGCAAAACTCAAGCTTTATAGGACATCACGAGGATTTCACAACTTTCAAATTGCTGCTTTGGAAAGTTCCGTTTGCAGCTAAAATGGGAAAGGACAGGGCTAATTTAATTAAAAGAATTTATTATATCACCCAAAGATATTTCTTTTTTAGCTTCACTCTCAATGTTTCCATTACAGTTTTAGCTAAAGATTTGGATCATTTCTTATTTTATCTAGCTAGTTGGTTTGCCTAACTCTGGTTCCTGGACTAACAAAAATACATTGCTAAAGATGAGGTAAAGGGCAAGGCGTATAGTGCAGTTTCTCTACTGGGTTATTTACTTGGTTATTTACATGATTAAGCTGTTCCTTTCAGAGGGCAGCAAGTGAAAGTAGAGCTGGAGGAGGGCGATGGAAGGAGGAGTGGCTTGACTGAGTTAGGGAAATTCCAGATGACAGGATTGCCAGATTTCCTGCTGGCCCTTTATTGCCAAACTACGCCTCCTGCTCTTCTTGCACAGCTGTGTGCTTCATTAAATAGTGATGTCTACAAATCTCAGCAGTGTTAAAATGCAGAGCAGGGGGAATTCCTGTACACGGGCTGCTGCCAAGTTCCTCGAGTTTTAACAGTACACTCCCCAAACTGCCTCCCTCCTCTCTAATACTATAAATAAATTCAATATCAAGAGTGTTTTCATCAATTAGAGTGCCTCTCTGTTCTCTTGGAGAGTTTGAAATATTTAGATACTTCAGTAAATGTGGCTTTGTCTAGGACAACATGGTTGTGGGTCATGTGCTGCCAGAGGTAAACCTTCTGCCCTGATGTTGCCACCAGTCTTCTAATTGAATTGGAATCATTACTCATTTAAAGCAGATGTTTTCGCACTTGTAGTTTGAGTGTAGTGCTTTTCAGCAACCTTCCTTGTGGGATTTAGGGTTAAGATCTAAGTAGCTACTGTTCATGGAGGGATAAAAGAGATGTGGCTTTAAGGCAGTAATATATATTAAGGGTTTATGGGTGCAAGACGTTGTGCTGGATAGAGCTAAAGCAACGTCAGCTCTGAGGTGTGCTGTACAGGAGTTTTTAAACAGGTGGAATGGGAACATGGGAGAAAAATATAAATTCTGCCTGGAGAGCTTAGAGAAGTTTCCAGGAGGAAGTAGCATTAGCTCCAGGTCTTGAATGATAGGGGATTTCAATAGATAAAAGTGGAAGGACTCCAGATGAAGAAAACCAAACAATACAAAGATACAGAGGATGCTCAGTGGGTTGTCAGAATAGTGTGTTGCTTCATGCTGAAATGGTAGCATTGTAACTGGCATTCCACAGGCTGATTACAGCCTGCAGATTGCTTTGTTTGGCTGCCAATTAAAAAGTAACCTGATGGCCTGTATCTGCACTTATAGTTTCTAGTTAGGCCATTGGCCCATCCACTTGTTATCTTTCACCAGCTGGATTTTTGCATTGATGTAATGTGCCTTGCACTTATAGTCATCTGAACTTGTGACCTCTGGGCTTTAGTGAGGCATGTGAGAAGGTAGATGGGTGGGTTGATGGAGCTCCTGTAGTAGGAGGCTGTTAGGGTTGTTGATGAAGGATCAAATTGGGTAAGACCTGGAGATCCCTGAAAAAAAAAAAGAAGTAGCTAGCTGGTTGGCAGAACTTGACTCTAACTTCTTATGGAGAGGTTCAGCATCCAGTCTGTAGAAGAAAACTCAGAGCAATTCAAGGTAAAGGGCATTTATTGAGCATGAACCTTGCACAAAGCACTGCAGTAGGCACAGCAGTAGACGCCGAAATCAGTAATACATGGTCCCTGTCCTCAATGATAAGGAGGCAATAATGATTCTGCAAGGTAGAATTAACTAGGAACTAGTAATTTGTCATGGAATATAGAGGGAGCTATATTCATTTTGACTGGAGAGGGATAAGAAATGTTTATGGTGAATTATATTTGAACTGACATGTGAATATTAGCTAATTTGTTGACTAATTTGGAAGGGCATTTTATATTGAAGGAAATAATGAGCAAAAGGAGTAGTCATAATGTATATGGACTATTTCAGAAATAAAGACACTTATATTATGAGATGAGGTCAAGTATCTTCAAAGCCATGCCATTGAGTTTGGACTTCAAACTTCAGAGGGAACTACTAAAGATATCTGCGATGTTAAGTGATATGGACAGACCTGTGTATAAACTTAGGGGATCTGGGAGATGCCATTATTGCCTCATTTTATAATTCCAAGAAAGAGCTAGATTTGGCTGAGAATTCTGAGAGCTAAACGCAGATCATTATATCATAAGGACATAGATTATGATTTGAATTCCTGATTATTTGGCTTAAGGATCAGATATTTATTGAGATTCACACACTTAGCTCTCAGTGTATTTGATGCCTACTGGATCCTCACTCCCGTCCTTGGGCCCTCTTGGCATTCTATTCCTTCTCTGTATTTATGGTAGTTTAGTTAATATACTGGCAAGTAATAGGTATCCATGTCATTCTATTCTTTCTCTATATTTACAATAGTTAATATACTGGCAAGTAATAGAAACTCAGAAAATGTTTGCTGAATGGACAAACTAATTTGTTTTTATAGTAAGGAAGAGCCTGGTGGTCAGTGCTTGAGAAAACAGTCTACTTACATGCATTAGTTTTGAGCAAGAGAGAAAACTTGTATATACTTTCCCATTGATCCTTGATCCCTTGAATAAATAAGCCCTATTTTCCTTTGGTGGGTCTTCTTTATTTGAAACAAGTTCACCCTATCCCAGACATTTAGGGAGCAGTCTTAAATGTACTCTGCTCCTGAAACAGTGATCCAGTTGTAACTTCAGAATGTCAAACTTTACATCTCTCTAATTTGTTTGCTCTTTGGATTTTGGAAGGGTAGGAGATTAAAGGGTCCCATAAAATAACAAACCATATTTCAAAAATATATCCCTCCCCCTTCTCACTCTCATTGTCACTCTTGCTCTCACTCTCACTCTCTCTTCATTTGCAGGCTGGATAGAAAGGACATAAAAGGGGTCCTTGAGGCTCAGGAGGATATCAGGGCCACTCGATGGAAGGAGTCTAGATCTCCGAGTTACCACTTATTGGAAAGCTTCACAAGAAAGCTGCCTCAAGGGACATATACTCATAGGACTTTGTGTGAGCAAGATACAAAGTTTGATTGTGGCATTTGATTTGAGATTATAGCATTTGGTTCTGATCATAATTAGTTGTTAGTTTGATTAAAACAAGGATCACTGAGTCTATGTTCCAGTCAGCTAAAAGATGAAGTTCTCGGGAATGGTATATTTGGTCTCCGTGAATGCACTGCATTTGCTCTTCTAAGGAATATGTTTTGATGAATATGAAATCCTGCTAGGTGTCTACATGTCAGAATCACATGATACACATACTGTCATTGATGGTAAATGGTTCTATTCTGATTCTGAGACTATCCTTGTCATGGTTTTGGGTACAGTCATCATAGTACTGAAAATTGGAGCAGGTAGCCATGTAAAGAATTTGGATACTGTACATAAACCACATTGAGACCTATTGTGATGGAATGTTGTCATTAGGTAAAAGGAACTTTTCAATGTTCACATCACTAAGCACAGTGGAAAGGTAAACAATATATAGATGTCCTATTGTGAAATAATAAAGACGTATCACTGTATAGATTTCTGTCCATTGATTTGATTTGTTTGTTTTTCTTTTATTAAAAAATCAAGAGACCATAAAATTGTCTGAGAAATAGTTCTAAATCTACCTGAATATGGAGACTCCCAGGAACTCAGCATCCTCACTGTAACTCCTATGACTCATTATTCTCAGAGGGATGGGATTAACATTAGACCTCAGTTTAGAATAGTGAAAATCATTACCTACCATTTATTGAGTAACTGCCAGATACTGTACTAAATGCTTTTCTATCTATCTATCTATCTATCTATCTATCTATCTATCTATCTATCTATATCTATCTATCTATATTTTATATCTATCTATCTATATTTTATAGATAGATAGATATATCTATATTTATTACTTTTTAAACCAGGAGTCAACAAACTTTTCTTGTAAAAAGACAGTAATTATTTTCAGCTTTGGGGGCTTATGGTCCCTGTCACAACTACTCAACTTCTCAACTACTCTATTCTGCCATTGCCGCATGAAAGCAGCCATAGACAATACCTAAGTAAATGAACATGGTAGTGTTTCAAAAGCACTCTGTTTACAAAAACAGGCAGCAATAGTTTTTTTGTGGGCAGTAGTTTGCAGACCCCTGTTTTAGATGAGAGTCTTCCATTTTTCTGAAGCCAAATTTCCCCTTGGAAATCCTTTTCTTTGAAATTGTACATCTCTTTTTTTCCTATAAACTTTTTCTGAAATCTTTTTATCAAAAAATGTAGAGAAATTGTACAGATAGTATAGGTACTATCTATGAAACACACACTCACACATGAACCTTTCTTTCTAAACACACACACACACGTGCGCGCACACGCACACACACTGCTCAGACCTTATCCCAGACCAGGAAAATAAGAACTGTCAGAGATTGGGCCTTGGCATCCAAGTTTCTTTCAATGCATCACAAAAGATTCTGGCCAATTCTGAGAACTATTTATTTGGGTTATTTCAAGAGACCATAGTGGAATCTGGAATAAGAAAATCTTGAGTTTTCATCCCAGCTCTGTCTTATTTAAATCTTATTGAAGTTTCGACAAGGTATTAAATCTCACTAAACCTCAACTTCGTCATCTGTAAACTGAATAACTTAATAGGATTGTTGTGAAAATTGAATGAGATAACCTGTATAAAACCCCTAAGTATGTCACAGACACAGGAACCCCTCGATACATATTTTTAATATCATCATGTTTTAAAGACCTTTGAGTCTATGACCAGCCTGGGTTTGTCCTCAGGGACATCACATTTAAGCAGCACAGAACAATCAAATACAACTTAAAAGCATTTTCATTAGTTTAATTCCATTAATTTAAAATTCCCATGTGTTCTTCATTTCTGGAAGGATATCAGAGGAGATCCAATTCATGAACCTGAGTAACACTTTCCTTTCTTCATTCTCTTCAGTTTTCATAGATATTATAGTCCTTTAATGTCTCCTCCACCAAACACTTCTCAAGTTCTCCCTTTGCAACTTAGCCCACAAGGCATTCCTTCTTTTCCTGCCACCCCTATCTCAGAGCCCTTTATCTTGTAGACTGACTAAAATAACTGTTGCTTGTTTTGTTCTTCCCAATTCTTCTTCCTCTATTCCCATATTTGAAAGTCAAAGAACCTGGGTAAGGAGGTAAACTCTGGGCCAAGAGAGGGGACGTCAAGGTGTGTGAACAGTCCTGATTTTATTTTTTTATCCTGTTAACTATTGTTTTAATTATCATCATTTTCATTATTAGTTTCCATGTATTTCATTTACTTGGGTATGTTGGACAGGATTCTCCAGAAAAAAATGGACCTAACAGAGAATTTGTGTGTGTGTTGTGTGTGAATATCCAATTCCATAGGGCAGGCCACAAGTTAGAAACCCTGAAGAAGGTAATGTTGAATTCCCCTGGAGAAGCCAGCTGGCTGAAGGGCTACGAACTCTTCTCTCTGACACTTAAATCCTCGTTCTTGCTTTAAGACCAGCAACATAGGGTTGGGACTCTCCGCGTTGCTGAAGGCCATCTCGGGGATGAGAGCATTGCTGCCACTTCTCCCAACAGATTCAACCATCTCACACTAAAACAAAGCAAACCAAAACGACTCCCAGCAGCCACATTGGAACGGCACTGGAATCACCTTCTAGGAAGCAGCTAGAGGGGTGACAGCAAAGGCCTGAACGTAAACAAGGAAGTCTCTAGGAGGCATACTTGTAAATGCAGTCTGATTGGAGGAGGGCAGTAGTTCAGAAAATGAAGGAGATATTGGCTATCCGGTAGGGCTACAGAATGCACTGACTAGGAAGATCTTTGTAGAAATTCTTAGGGCTGAACTGAAGTTTGGACAGACAAAATTCTTGGTGTGATAAAGTAGTTTGAATATGTCTTTGCAGTCAGGGTATTGGCTTGCAGTGGGCGGTTTTCACAAAAGGTTGTGAATAGGTTTCCCTAGATGAATTGCTTGGTATCAGCTGAATATAGAAAGAATGGGCTGGTTGTGTAATAGTTGTGGAACAATAAGCTGTGGGCCTTAAAATAATAGAATAATAAAATAGGAAGGAAATTTAGTGATTATCTAGTAATGTAATAGCTTTCTTTTACACAGAGGGGAAAATGAAGCCTGCAGAGGAAAAGGGATTCCCCCGAAGTTAACTAGCCAATTAGTGCAAAGAGAAATAGACTATGGCTCTTATGGCCAAGTGCTTTTTTCTCCACATTGTCCTTTGTAATTAAAAACATTAATTTGATGCAGGAGGCAATGAGAAGACTTGAGTTATTCTACTAAGGTGAGTGACACAAGGATATAGTAATTCATCTTGCTTTAAAGGTTCAGCTAGAACTTTGATTCACAAAGGTACTTCTCCAAACCACCTAGGAAGCGTTTGCTGGCCTGCTTGTCATTCACATCCCCAGCCTTCCCTCCCTGGGAGTCAGTAGTCTTCGGCTTCTTAAGTGGTTTTGATTTGCTCCCTTTTCTGACTTGACAATCACCAGGATCAGACTGCCATGGCTCTTAACCACACAACGGGTTAGAATCTCTTGAGGAACTTTTAAACTTTTAAATAATATTCCCATCCAAATCCCACCCTTCGAGATTCTGATTTTGATTTTTTTGGTTTGGAGGAGTTCATGTCTTTTCAGCATCCCAAATATTGTGTAGCCAGGTTTGAGAAATATGGAACTAAAGGAACCCTGAAGCTTCAACCTGGAATGGAACAATACTATGAAAGTGGAGAGGTAAGAAGGGTATATTGGAGAGCTTTTACTGAGGATGAGCTGGGTCAAAAGCATTCCACTTCTAGGAGTCAACGAAGCTCAGTGGTTGAGCACCAGCCTCCCAGATATGAGGGCTTGGGTTCAATTAATCCCCAGCTCTGGTACTGCCGGGGGGGAAAAAAAAAAAAAAACGAGCCCCATTTCCCATAAGTAAAGAAGGATGGGCAAGAAGGCAGTGACCCCGCTGAGAGAGTAATGAGGTTAAAGCAGGCAGAGTTGGCAGCCCCATAGAAGCCTGTGAGTGAGCAAAGACAGCAGAACGTAGAAGGACATCTATGAAGACTGAAGGGCATTTGGTTTCCTCTGCAAGAAGGAATGACAAAGGACAAATGACACAGAAGAAAGTTGTGTGACTTGCCTGATAAAGAAAACATAATAATGGGCAACCCCAGAAGAGGGGGTGTGCCTTTGAGCAATTGTTGAGCCTTAGTCCAACAGATAAAGTCAAAAGTCCCCTGTAAAGTGAATGACAGAATCTTTGAGACATCAGGGTCAACCCCATCACTTCACAGAGGAAGAACTTGAATCCAAGAGAGGGGCTGAGACTTGTCCAACATCCCAGCTAGGGAAGGAGTGAGGCCTGCAGTTCAGGGCTCTGACCTCTGTCCAGGGCTCTGAGAGATAGCAAAATGTGATAAAGAGCTCAGGCTCTGGAACCAGCCCACTGGCTTTGTGTCTTTGCTTCACTCACTTACTAGGTGCTTGACTCTGGGGAAGTCACTAAAGGTCTCTGTACCTCAGTTTCCTCCCCTATCAAATGAGGATTATAATAATATAACCTTATCATTGGTTGTTTGGAGAATTAAATTTAAAACAGTGGCTAGCATATGCTATATGTTATATAATGTTAACTGTAATTATTAAACCATACTGTTTTATTTCCGTGATAAAGACATCTTAGTAAGCAAGACTATTTTAACTGACCTCTTTAGGATGGATATTTGGAGAAAATGCAGATTTATCAAAATGCTTTATCTTTTAAAAACCTCCATAGGAGTTAGGTAAAAAGTTTAGTTGAATCCTGAAGGTATGGGTTTTCAAGTACATTTCTTTAAAGTGCAAATTCCTAGACCTCATGCCAGATCACCTGAAACAGAATCTCTTGGAGGTAGAGATAAGGAATGAACATTTTCAAATGTTTCAAATGGACCCCAAGTGATTCTGTTGTGCTTTAAAAGTGTGACATCTACTGCCTCTTGCTGGCAAAGTAGAGTAGCCTAATGTAAGCGTTCAAGTACTCTCCCCTGTGAGGTAGGTATTATTATCTTCTTTACTCTTGCAGATGTGGAAATTGAGGCTTGAAGAGGCTGAGTAACTTGCCTCCAGATCTCCCATGCCCTCGTTCTTTATTCATAGCATAATGGAGCACCATTTTGCCAGGCACAGGGGATGAAGCAGGGAAACGAGGTAATCTCTGCTCTCACTGCACTTACATTCTGGTGGGGAAGACAGACAACACCTAAATCGATAAAACAATTTCAGATAAGTGATCTAAAGGAAAATTAGGACAAGCACATAGAGGACGAACCAGGATAGAAGGTTCTTTCTACTCCCTCTAGTTCATTTCACAACGATTTGCACAAATGTATCGATTAATGAATAAATCCTTGCTGATCTATCAATTAAATATCAGACTTCACTGATAGGTGCTATTCTTTAATATGTCCTATATCCCATCCTGAAAACAATAAATTCTAGAGGTTGCAGTTTCTTATTATATAAACCACATTTCTTGTATATTTAATTTACGTGGAATAAAATTTACCAAAACAAATTGTTGAAACAGACATGATATACATAGTTGTTATATTAAAGGTTAAGGAATTAGGTAAACATTGTATTAAAATAGGCCCTTTAAAGTCCATTTATAATAGTGGTAAAATGTTTTCAAAAGAAATAGAAAGAAGATAGAGAAAAAAGAAGGTACTTGTGGGGGCCAGGTACCTAAATATAATATATAAACATTAATTCAATCAAAAATTAAATTACTCAGGAATAGCAAAATAATTGAGTTTCATGCTTAAAATTTCTGTACCAAAATCTTAACAATACTTCCCATGTGATGATAAAATAATGAAACAAAACTTTTTGAAAGGAAACACATTGGAGAAAATAGCGAGATGTGCTGGGAGGACATTATGTTCTGAAGAGTTTGTTAGTGAGTTCTCAGCTTCCTGACTTGCTTCATTTTTACTACTAAGGCTTCAACCCAATATATGTGGAGCCAAGTAAAATTAATTTGATATCATTTATAGTTTTATTTACAATAAAACTACATACAGATTAGTAAAATTTATAAGAAAACAAGCTTACTACCAAACCTCTTGTTACTTGGTACAAACTTGACTTAGCTTTACTTTCCTGATGGATAGTTCAACTAATGACCCAGTAGCAACAATCAGAAAAAGGAGGCTCAGGACCTGGACCTGCCATGTGTTGATTGAATGTATGATTTCAACAAGCCTTTTAATCAGTTATTCAGCTACAGAATGTTGACAATATCTGTCCTATGAGGCTGAACCATATGAAATTCATAATACTCAGCCATTTTTTTCCCACAAAACAGTAACTTCCTATGCTTCAATATAATATTTAGTTCAGAATTATGACTATCAAAGAAGATAGTAATTTTACATTAAAGTATTACAAGTGCAGCAATAAATTAATTTCATGGTAATGAAATATTCACTACTGCCTGTGTGAGAATTGTGCTATATGAATTGGGTCATCACCTCATTTTTAATATTAAATATTAAAGCTAAAATATTAATGATGGTAAAAAAGTACACAAATAATTGCAATACAAAGTAAGGCACTAATTTTGATAAGAAAAAAACCTCGAAGATTCTTATGGTAATTCATCATCTTTAAAGTGTTTGAATATAACAAACGATCAGCCACGTAGTTTGTAAGTCCCCTGGGGTAAAAAGAACAACCTTAGATCCCGCTCTTCTTTTTTTCTTTGGTGCAGGTTTACTTCTCAGTTCCAGTTCCACCTGTGATTTTCAGATAAATTATTCACTTGCTCTTTTTGAGTTGTTTGTCACCCCCTGGGTTATCTATGTTGAGCAAATTGTGATTTTCTCCCAGTTTATGTATATTCCTACTATAATTGTCCAAAATAAAGTTTTTCTGACTTCACACAATCTTAGCTCAAATTGCTTTTTTTTTTTTTTTTAAGATTTATTTTATTTATTTCTTTCCCCTTCCTCCTGTTGTCTGCTCTCTGTGTCCATTTGCTGTGTGTTCTTCTGCGTCCTCTAGCATTATCAGGCAGCACTGGGAATCTGCATCTCTTTTGTTGCATCATCTTACTGCGTCAACTCTCTATGTGTGCAGCTCCATTCCTGGGCAGACTACACTTTTTTCATCCAGGGCGGCGCTCCTTGCAGGGTGCACACCTTGCACGTGGGGCACCCCTGTGTAGGTGGCACGGCACTCCTTGCACGTGGCAACCCTGCGCATGGGCCAGTTTACCACACTGGTCAGAAGGCCCTGGGGATCAAACCCTAGACCCTCCATATGGTAGACAGGCACTCTATCAGTTGAGCCACATCTACTTCCCCAAATTGCAATTATTTCTTAAAATCTTAGAAGGTCTTTCATGTAGATCAGAGGCTGGCAGACTTATTCTGTAAAGGATCAGATAGTAAATATTTGAGACTTTGTCAGCCACATGTTTGCTGTGGCAACTCCCTAACTCTCTGTTGTCATACAAAAGCAGCAATGGACAATATGTCAATGAATGAATGTGGCTGTGTTCCAAAAAAACTTAAGAAAAAAAAAAGACAGCGAACTAGATTTGGCCAGTGGGTAGTAGTTTGCTGACATAAGATGTGGATGAGGGATTATATTCCAGATTTTTAGCATGCTTCCAGCTATGGAAATTGGGTTGGGAAGGTGAAGGCCATTTGCAAAATCTTTGAAAATCAAACATAATCATTTTACCATATGTCATTATATATACTTCTCTCTCTTCTTTTTTTTCTTTTCTTTATTATGGGGGGGCCATAATCAGATTTGCAAAAAGAGTATATGATGGAGAAAAGATAGAAGACTACTAGGGAAGCGGACTTAGCCCAGTGGTTAGGGCGTCCGTCTACCACATGGGAGGTCCGCGGTTCAAACCTCTGGCCTTCTTGACCCATGTGGAGCTGGCCCATGCGCGTGCTTATGCACACAAGGAGTGCCGTGCCATGCAGGGGCCTCCCCCGCGGAGGGGAGCCCCACGCGCAAGGAGTGTGTCCCGTAAGGAGAGCCGCCCAGTGCGAAAGAAAGTGCAGCCTGCCCAGGAAAGGCACGGCACACATGGAGAGCTGACACAGTAAGATGATGCAACAAAAAGAGACACAGATTCCCGTGCCACTGACAACAACAGAAGCAGACAAAGAAAACGACACAGCAAATAGACACAGAGAACAGACAACTGGGGTGGGAGGTGGAGGGGAGAAAAATAAATAAATCTTAAAAAAAAAAAAAGATTGAAGACTACTAGATTAGGTTATTTTCTAAATAAACTGGACCTATTTCTGAAGGTTTTAGGGAAGTGAACTTTTCCTCAATATCTAAACAAGTCGTTTAACATTCTGAGTTGTCTAACAAAGAATGGTAGCCTGTTGTGTTTTACTTCTATGTCAACTGAGGTTACAAGATCATCCTCGCTAATGAGTTAAGAGTTTGGAAGAGGTGGCCACAAAGGTGTTTCCAACCCTGAAACCTCATATTTTTGTTTTTCCAAAAAGACTTTCTGTTTCCCCCCACAGTATTAAAAGTTTCTTTTTATCTAAATTCAACCTAAAATAAGAGTTTCCATTTGCCCAGAGAGCTTCTAGAATTCCTTGAACATATATGTGAGTCATGGATGCTACATGAACTTATCAGGTCTCCACATTAGTGTAAAACCCTAACATATCTAAAGCCTAATGATGTTGGGATTACATCTATTCAGAGGGCTCCTAAATTCTAATATGGGGACAGTTTATAGAAAATTACCCTCTGTGTTAGCAGGTATGTATCTACATTTGCATACTATAATGTTCAAAATGCCATTATAAATGAGGTAATGCACTCAAGTCTCCTTTTTCATTATCTTCTGCCAGATGACAGACTCTAGACTGAAATAGATCATAGTATTTCCTTATGAATTTATTATAGGAGAGTGTTGATTGATGATAACTCATGGGCTTCAATTGACAGCTCAGATTGTCAAAAATGTTCATTTTCTGTGTAGAGCCTTGCAGTGGGATCAAGGATGGCTGGGTTCTAGTGCTAGAGCCCTGTGGTCTTCCTGTGGGGCTATGTGTAAAATCCACATATAAAGTGCATATTTTTAGAAAGAAAGCAGAGTGGAGATGAGAAAGTCCTTTCCAACTTCCTTGTAATACAACTCTGTGCTATGAAGGACCAAAAAATTAGCAATCTGGTTTCTATTCCTAGTTCCTCACTTGCTAGTTGCAACAGATCTACATAGACAAACTGGAAGCACCATTTCAGCATGGTTAAATCACAGCAGAGTTAACTGTGGATGAAAATACTTAAAGAATGTCAAATTGAGGAAGTGAGCCCAAAACAAAGTAAAAGTTCAGGTGAGATAATACTGTAGCTTTTCAAGGTACAATGAGATTTGTAACGGGTATTGGAAAGTGAAAAGAATAGGATTTTGAGGAAGATGGTGGAGTATAAGAGGTCATCGTTTAAAAAGGTTGGAGAGTGAAAACAAACAACTTATAGATATAGCTGCCTGAATAATTAGTATGAGAGGGTCTGCCCAAAGAATTAAAGAAGTTAACAGTAAAGTTCTAATTACCTTTAGGCTAGGGCACAAAGGATAAGTGGTTATAAATTCTGAGCAATCTAATGGAAGGTTACCTAAAGAAGGGAAGGGGTAACCTAATGGAAATACTCTCTGGAGAAGGCTGATCATATATAGGCACATAGGTTAGGTGAGAATGTCGACAAATCAAAAGGGAGATTATTGGGAAATGAGGCTGGGAGAAAGTGCAGTGGAAAGCGTAGTGTGAGAGAAGACGGTATAGTCAGAAAAAGCATTTCCTTTAAGGCAGTAATTAGTCAGAGGGTAGGCCAAAAATATGAGGCTTTGGGGATTTGGTACTTTATAGAGGAAAATGTCACTTATTCCTTTGGAATAAATGACTGCTGAATGCGTGTGAGGTGTGCAGAGCTTTGATGAGGCAATCTTAGGATTGCTGTGCACAGTGAAGAGTTATGGCAGAACAATCTGTGAGCAATCACCTCTTGAAGACAGGTGATGTGGAAAAAGAAGACTTCTGAAGATCAAAAGGAAGTCAAGTACCTGGGCAGGAATGAATGAGGGGAAAGGTAGAATAGAGGAGAAACAAATGTTGAAAAAAACAAAAAAGATACTTTCTTAAGAATTTAAGTTATCAATTCAGCAGTATGATGTGGAGTAGGATTCTTTGGGTATGATGTTTTGGTATTCAGTTGTGGCAAAATGAAAATGTTAAGGTATTGGCTATATATACTACATGAATTTTATCCTTCTAGTTTTGGTTTCCCAGGTGAAGCTGGCATATAGGTTTGACTTTGGGATGAATAGAGAGACAAAGACTAGATGGGCCATTTTCAAACATGAAGCTGAAAAGGAAAGATTTCTATATAACGAAGGAATGTTGTCAATGGAACTGTTTCAGAGTGTGAGTGATTTACTGGAGGTGAACTTATTTTAAGCATGTGAATAAATGAACTCTTCCAGGGCTCTTGGACCTTGTTGGTATAATAAAGAAGCAATTTACTAAAAGACATCAAGCTGCTCTTTAGTATCCTTATAACTAAAAATGACAATCAATAATGATAATGGTTTTAATAATAGCAACAGATTAAACAAAAAAATTGGAATTATTTGATTTGGAAACCTCCTGAGACCAAAAAGTCTGCTGAGGACAATTGATATTTGGTAATAAAAGTTTGAGCAAAAATTGAAGGATGAATGGATAGAATATGGAATCACAATATTTGGCACTACCAAGAGTTAGGGACACCCCCAGAGACTTTGAGTGCTGTGCTCAAGTCAGCTTTGAGAGTAGCTGTCTTCTTCTAAACTAAATGTGAGGGTCAAATTCTTCTGTTGACATTTGAATTTGCAGGAAGCCTAGAAATTCTTTAATTATCATTCAACCATCAGTACTAAGTTTACAGATTCATTTCCTGCTCATCTTGTGGGGAAAGGATGGCTATTGTGATAAGACAGAATTAATAAAGGCTTTTATTCTGTAACAGACAAAAATAATCTTCCTAATTATGAAAACTTCACATTGCTCAACTTTCATGTTGAATGAGAATTAGAAGTTGTATTTGTAATTTAATAAATGTTTGTGCCACTTAAGAAGAAAGTATGAACTCTGAAGTCAGAAAAGCTTAAATTTAAATCCCAGCTCTATCATATACAGGTTGAGTGACCATGAAACAATTTCCTTATCCTCTCAATGAGCCCAAACATTTTCACATATAAACTGGAAAAGCAGGCCCTGTGAATTGAAACCCTGCCATAATCAATGGCAGTTTTCCTTTCCTGCCAATCAACAGGCAATTAGGGGGTGGGGTAGATGGAAATCCCCCTATATTTTCAATATATCACTTACGTAATCTAAAGCTTTTAAAAAAAAAAAAATTAAAAATCTAAAATACAAAAAAAAAAAAAAAAAAGACATACCACTAGCCAAAATGAATGACTGCGCTTTCCAGCTCTTAAGGTCACAAATAGCAAGAATAAGACAAACATGGGAGGTGTTCTACTTCCAGCATGGAACTATGAACAGCATTCCAAAAAGGGACATGTTCATTCAGCAGTGAAACTGCATATAGTGTTTCACATAATAGATACTCAATAAATATGTTGTTGAATCATTTGCACACAAATCTTCTAATTAAAATATAAGAGAGAGGCAGCAGTGAATTCACAGGCAGGGGACTTTGGTTTTTTTCCATTTAATCTGAAAAATTTCAGTAAATTATTTTTAAAATAACTCTCAGGAACATAGATAATAGCAAAATGGAGTAAATTAATTAGCGAGTTACTAATTTTGAGTGTTTATGTATTCAAAACTGACCTCTTTCCTTCCCTTCTCTCTATAAAAAACTTTGTTTTTTAATAAAATTTTAAGTTTATTTTTATATGATAATACATTTTAATAATGACTGTGTTTAACAATGAATTGCAAAATTCCAGAAAGTTTAACAGCCAGCTTTTGCTGGCCAGCACAAGTCATCCACAGCACGATGGATGCAGGGTAGATTCCTCCTCCTGAGCCTGGGACT
Organism: Dasypus novemcinctus; assembly: GCF_030445035.2. Lineage (NCBI taxonomy): Eukaryota > Metazoa > Chordata > Mammalia > Cingulata > Dasypodidae > Dasypus > Dasypus novemcinctus. Next base: position 64,955,479 of record NC_080676.1, read on the forward strand.
CAGTCTCCCTATAAAGTGAGGGAGAAAGACCAGACAGACTCTAAGGGCATTGCCACTTTGGCATTCGGTGAGGGACTCAAAGGATTAGATTCATGTGTGATCCCATCTTTCTAACGGGGTTGTGACTGGCAAAATGATCACTGCTGGTGACCAGGCACCGCCAGGTCTGCTCTCTGAGACTCCTGATGCCACATCCTTTCTCTATCAGAAATACTGAAACTCAAGCAAAGGAGATTTTGAGTCAGGAAATCTAGCGGCGGCCAATGAGTTTCTGGTCTACGTCACTGCTAAATGCTATTTTAATTTAAATAAATAAGGCAGTGTTTGTATAGAATCAAGTATGTTCTACTTTTATAGCTTTAAGTTTGGATTGTCTAAAGGGGAGTAAGGAGACTTTGAATATCTAGATGATATGTATGGGAACTGCTAATAGATGTCAAGGGTTGGGAAATTCATAATGAGAATTCATATCTGATGCACAAATTCATCCTTATTGAACTGTGGATAATTTCCCAATTTTGGCTACAACAAAGCTGCTGTAAACCTGTTCTGTTTTGGATTTCAGCTTCCTCATCTGTTAAATAAGAAAAGCTGAACTAGATGGTTTCCGAGGTCTGTTGATTCTAAAATCCATCTATAAAGCTAAGAACATTTTAAATTCTGAAATTTTAAGGTTTCAGAGATCTCTGAAAAGGCTGGAAAAAAAATGAAAGATGCACCGACTCCAATGAAGACTTACAGGGCAAGAACATTAAAGCAGGAAGGAATGTGGGTTGGTGGTAGAAAACCCTTGGTGTTTTCAAGTCACTTCTATGAAGTGTAGATTCTCTTTTTTTGCATGAGTTAATTCAAAGAATGTAAGATAGTTAATCCTACAGAAATAAACTAAACTATTTCAAACTTCCTTTCTTGGGATGTGAGTGGATTGACAAAAACATTTGAACAGTCTTCCGTGAGTACACTGATAACTGAGTTTCACACAAAGGCATAGATAGATTTGCAAGGTACATGAAATTACCTCTCACCATTTCTGCCCTATGGCACCAGCTTGGTCTCTTTCCTTCCCTTCTCTCTATAATAATATAATATAATACTCAGAGAAGGGGGATCAGCATTGGACTTGCAAAGGAGGGATCCTGAAAATCCTCTAACTTAGACCATTGATTTTTCTTCCTTTCTGTTTTTTTTTTTTTTTTTTCTCTTGAGAAACAGAATGTCTTCTTCAGGTGAAGCTTTCTCAGAACCCTAACATATATAAAGCAGGCAAGAATCAGGCTTTATGGTGGTATGAAGCAGGGATTCTAAATATCATGACTATTTCCTTACCTTTGATGAACACACTGAGACACCAGGGACCCTAGGGTTATATGGAACACAATTAGAAAACTACTGATCTATTCTGAAATCTGCCCATGTTTTGTAACAAAGCCCACTTGAAACTTGAGGCCCAAGAGCAGAAATTGCCCAATTTAATTGTAGCAAGGTAATATTACAAAGGTAATCTAGCAGAAAATGAGAGATAATGTAAACTTTAAAAAAAAAAAAAACTGTAGCTGAAGGACAAAGATAGGAAGAATGGGTAGAACTGGGGCAAAGAAGTGAAGGATAATACAGTATTGATTTAATTACTTACTTTTGTATGGAACTTTTACAGCTTTAACACACCTTTTATTAAGTCTATCTAGATTATTTCAGCAAGAATTTCCTGGGTATAAATCTGACAGGATCACATGTAGTGACTGCTCTATAGAAAATGTGTAGCACATTACTTCAAGTATGCCTCCCAAACACACTATGAAGAAAGCCTGGTTGAATAAACGGAGGTTCAAAGAGGTTAAGCAACCTAGCATGTCAGTAGTGGAGCAGAGATTCAAACCCAAAGCTGTCTCATTCCAAAACCTGTATATTCCTTCCACTCTAGCTGCAAGGAACTGTAAAACTATAGGAAATTAAGGGAGGAGGGATGTGATCATTGCCCTCAATTACTTAAACTCCTCTACAGTAGATTAATTGTTACACAAGCAAATAGGATAAACTGGCATTGACAAGACACAACAAAAAGCAAAGAAAGTTCAAAGGAGAGACATTGCAATTCAATAAGGGACCAGGAAATACTTTGTAGTGAAGAACATATTGAAGTTTGGGTTGGAGTTTGAAAGGCAGCAGACCAAAGATGATTATCCTATGTAACATTTCAAGAAGCTGAGCTCAAGAAGTTTGGAGGCATATCCAAGGTTTCAATTGGTTAGTGCTGACATCAGAAATACAGGGAAGGTCTTTAGGAGTCAGGGACTTGGGGGTGGGGTGGGGCGGGGGGTGTTACAGAAACAAAAGGATGGCAGAGTAAGTGAAGATAGAAATCAGAACTGCCAAACAGAAATAAGTAAAAGAAGTAGAAATGGATAGTGACGGTGGTATTTTTCTCTCTTCTACTTTGGAGGAAATGACAGTGTCTTTTCTTCAGTCTGACCCTCTTTCATTTTTAATCATGGTACAGTAGTTATCAATCTCTTTAAAAACTATACTTAAATTTTTGCCAGTTTAAAAACTCATACCTTTTGTTCTGAAACTCACACACTGAAGGCCATTACTGTTAAGAATCAACTTTATGTTCTTTTGTTTTGTTTACCTTTTAGTGTTCTTCTGGCTATCGGGTTTATCAATCAAGTGTTTAAGTCTTTGGATGTTAGGGATTTATTTGTGAGGTGCCTGTACCCATATACATGAAAGGAGAGTTTATTTGAATTTCATTTTTATTTTCTCTTCTCCTTCTCCTTCACTTTTACCAATAGGAGATTTTTAATGCAAATCAATCAAAACCAAAATTTCATCCATGGGAGTATTTTTCATAACTCTCAGATCTGTATTAAATTCATTAAATTTCACTCTACTTCCTAGGTGGTTGTGTGTAAATTAAGTCTTTTCCAAACCCAAAAAAGGAAATAAAATAAAATTTAAAGGTATTAATATGCTCTCTTAAGTACAGATAAATTTTCTAGACATGGCCATGAGGTACATCCTAAACTCTAATATCCCATTCTTATACTAATTGCACTAGTTTAGCTTTCTCACTTCATTCTCTATGTATCTGCCTTGACTCCTCTTGATCTCTAGTTCCTTTGTTCTTCTATCCCCTTACTTGTACTAGCCAGTCTTCCTACATACTCCAGTCTGGACTCCAAGGCTAATCTTCACAGTTCCGTGATTCTCTTGCACCCAACCCTTTCCCCCAACTAATCCTGTGCAACAATACCAATTTTGCTTTCATTTATTTTTTTTCTCCCTATTCCCACCCCCTCACATGATATAAACTAGAGACTCACAGAACGTTCAGGTAGACCCATGACAAATCCATGTTCCCTGATCTACCCCCGCATTTCCAAACACTCACCTCTTTCCTTCAAATAGCTACCCAATGCCTTCCCCCTTCATTTCAGCAATAGCTTTGCCTCCTGCTTCATCAAGAAAAATGAGGATGTCAGGTTTTATCTCTATTTATCTTCTATGAGCATACTTATATCCACACTTAATTTTTTCTATTTTATTTCATCCTGGAATGGGGAGGTAAGGAGTTTCAGTCAAGGCTATCCTTTCTACCCATACCATTAACTCCGTCCTGCCTGCTTCTTTCTGGACTTTCCCCTATGCCCTTCCCTTTCTTTCTAATATATTAAAAATTTCTCTCCTCTGGCTCCTTCCTTTCTGTTTTGCCTCTTTCAATATATTCAGGTTCTTGTCATCCAAATGAATCAAAACATATTTTCCTATTTTTATTCCTGATACCACTGTATCTGCTTCATGCCTTCATTAATCTACTGAAAATATTAGTGTTTAGGTTTCCAATGATCTCCTAATGTTAAATCCTCTAGATATTTTTCAGTTCTTCTCCTTCTACATCTTTCTGCCACATTTACTGCTATTGTTCCTTCTTTAAAATTTTCTTTCCTTGGCCTCTAAGATACCATAAAACCCACAGTGTCTGTTAATTCTTATATTCTACAAATGAGCCCACTCCTCTCCTCATCACACATCCTCTGCTTAGGTCCTGGTAAACACGCTCATGAATTCATCTGCTCCTAATGCGAGATTCAGAGTTCTAAGCCACTGGTCTATTCCTCTCTCCAGGATCTAAGACTTATTCAACTTTCTGTTTCAATTTATGTATGCCTCATAGATATATCAAATTCAACATGTGAAGATAGAACTCATCGTCTCTCCTTCTCCAAGCCATCCTGGGTTTATTGAAAGATTTAGTGAGTGGAATCAATAATCATCTAGTCAAGCAAGCTGAAACCTTGATACTATCCCTGACTCTTCTTTACTCTCTGAGTAACATAACCAATATCTGATTTCCCCTGTTCACTAATAATTAAATTTTTCCCTATCTTCTCCATCTTCACTACTATCCTGTCATCCTACCTAGATAGGTACAACACTTCTCCTAAATAACCCCTTCTGCCCATAAACTAACATGCTGTAAATCTGTCTTCTACATAACTTCCAGATTTATTAATATAAAATGTATGCTAATTATGTCACTTTCATGGATTTTAAGCATTTTCAATACTGTGGTGGTGGATACAATAATCTACACCTGTGATGAAATTGTATAGAACAAAAGATACACATGTGGACACAAATAAGTATAGTAAAGCTTAGGAAAACTGAGTAAGATTGTCTGATTGTACCAATATCAATATCCTAGTTATGATATTATACTTTAGTTTTGCAAACTGTTCCTGTATTAGGAACAGAACTAGGGAAACAAAACTAACAGGAAATATTTATAAATATTATGAGATTTTATAAAATTGTGTCACTTGACTGTGGGATGCATGAGTCTAAATTCCATAGGGCAGGCTGCAAACCAGGAACTCAAATGAAGGTCTTTGATGGATTCCCCAGGAGAAGTTGGCTATCTGAAGTAGAGATGGGAATTCTCTCTGACTGCTGAAATCACATCTCCTTTTAAGGCCTCCAACTGATTGGATGAGAAATCTCTCACAGCTGAAGGTCATCTCCTTAGTTGATTATAGATGCAGTCAGCCATAGATGCAATCAACTCACGTTGATGATTTAAGTCCATGAAATCTCCTTTCAATACAATTAGGCCAGTACTTGCTTGACCAAGCAACTTAGCATCATTGCCTGGCCAAGTTGACACATGAGCCTAATCATCAGTTTTCACTGGAAGGGAAACAACATAAAGAATAAATAAGATCTCTCTACTTCCTGTCCCACTTCATCTCCTAACATTCTCTGCTCAGGTATTTTACACTCTGGTAACAATAGTCTTGCTTGTCATTTTCTCAAATACACCAAACTGTTTCCAGTTTGTGCTTTGGTTATGCTGCTGCCTTGGCAGAGAAGCCCACTCTGTACCACTAGACCTCATCTGGGCTAGCTAATTTGTCCTCATCATTTAAGGCTCCTTCCATGACCACTCAGATCAGATATTCTTCTTTGTGTTTTATTGTGCTATACACAGTGTTATAACATTTATTATAGATTTGTTTTCCTGTTTACCTTATACACTATGAGCTCTTAGAGGAAGAGTGTTATTCTTTTTTTTTTTTTTTAATTTCCAGCACCCCTTATGCTTCCTAACAAATAGAGGATGCTCTGTATATGTGTGACTGAGTAAATGCATGCTCTTCTATATATAACTAGACCACAACATTCATTTACAAATTTAAGATGACTGCCCATCCCAGTGCACTATTTATTTATTTCCTTATAATATTAACTGCTATGATTAGGAGCTTAGCTAATTTAATCCTGGTGTAAAATTGATCTACTAATTATCACAACAAATTACATGCACAGATAATATTCAGATTTGGAGAAAGCACGAACTGAGAAAGCTGATGTTTCCTTTCACGTATACAGGAAACAAGGTTAAAAAAGTTTGGTTTTTTTTTTTTTAAGTAAAGGCAGTCATTCTAGCAAAGTGAAGTACATAGAAATACCTTCATTTGCAAAGTATTGAGATGTTTGCTTATGCCTTAGTCTAACACAGAAACCTACACTCCAATTAAAACCACCAACACCCACATCAAGGTAAGTAACTAGTGATTAAAAGAGGAAAAATATCTAGGTACAGAGGTGTTTGAATGTATTGTCCCTGTGATGCTCTTGGTAATTATGAGATGGGTGCTTAATTGGAGGGTGAAAGTAAAGTTTTCTAACCTCTTTATTTTCTGATTTGATTTCTTACCTGCTGGAGACATAATGGGCAGATAGTCTATTGAGACACTTATAAAATGGGTTGAATAATAGGTCAGACTTGCTGTCAGGCTTAATAAGGCAATGTTTATTTTCCTTTGAATTCTGTCAAACACAGATGTTGGGTAGTGGAAGTAGAGTATGAAAACAGTATTATTGGTTAGGAAAGAAAACTTTGATAGAAGATGTGACCACCTTGCACTGGAAATCTGTCTGATTTTATGGCAAAATATAATCCATGACACTGCCTGAAGAAACAGCAATTGTGTAACTTGTAAAAATCTGTTTATGCTTGCATGATTTTAAAGGGCCAGTTGACTTTTTTCCTGCTGGAGTATGCTTTAGTTTGAATATTTAGTACTGTAATACAGAAGTGTAATCCTAGATTCCTTTTGTCCTTAGGTTCGTAGAAACCCCACCTCATTTTTCTTGGAAAGAAAGTTACTACCGATCCACCATGTCCCAGAGTACACAGACAAATGAATTCCTCAGTCCAGAAGTTTTCCAGCATATATGGGATTTTTTGGAACAGTAAGTATCAAAAAAGCAAGAGATACTGTACTCAAGCTACTGTAAAAAGGCAAATGATTAAACATATCACTTACTATGGCATGTTAACCAGAATCAATAAAAATCAGGTAATTAAGGAAAATGTACTCCCTCTGATAGTGTCACTGTTTTCACAATTCCGTGGAGATTTATTTCGTTTCCAACACCACAAAGACCATTGTTTTTCCAAGGTAGTATAATTTGGATAGGACTGGGGGGCTTTCTTGCCCAACCCAAAGTAGCTTCCCCATTCACCCTGAAAGTGAAAACCTATTTCTTTGGCTTAAAGTCTCGTTTTTTGTTGTTTCGATGCAAATATGTCCAGCTACAGGTAAAATACCAAGTTTTGTTTGGACATTATGCCTTACTAAAATAAGGATTAATTTCTCCTCTCTTAAGAGCAGAATTAGATAAGTTGAGTAAATTATGGTGAAGGTGAAGAAAATAGAAGAGCACAGAGATTTTAAGGCATCAGGTATAAAATTTTCTATCTCAGATACATCCATTATACCCTGCATACCACCAGCAGCTCTTTGAGAAGGCCAGGGATCATTATTCCTATTTCACAAATAGGGCTTAGATTTGACCTATCTGAGATTGTACACCTGGAGGCAAGTCGTTGAGCCATGATTCAAACAGGGTTTCTGACACCAACATGCCTTGCCAACATTGGAGCTGAGAAAGCTCATTGTTACCAAATTGTGGTGAGTGTTGCGGTCCTTTTCCATGCCTAACACTTTCTTTTCCTTTATATTAGACCTATATGTTCAGTTCAGCCCATCGATTTGAACTTTGTCGATCAACCATCAGAAAATGGGACAACAAACAAGATTGAAATTAGCATGGACTGTATCCGCATGCAGGACTCAGAATTGAGTGATCCTATGTGGGTGAGTGGCTTCGGCCAAGCTTTTCATATCTCCACCAAAACCTTTTTAGTTACATAGGCTCTAAAAGGGCAGGGCCATTGGAAAGAGAGATAATGTAATCAACAGAGAGATTAGGAGGAGTTTATGAATTCCAGATCTGCCTCAATTCTCTAAAATGTTCATGTTTCCATTGGTATGGGGAGGGAGTGTGTCAATGACTCCTTATCTGAATTGTTCCTCATCTTGGTCCTGTCTTAAGAGAAGATGGTACCTGCCCTTAGATTTTCCAGCTGGTTAGAAACAGAGACAAACCAGAGTAAAATCTGAATTCTATTCCACTGAATTCTATTTACACTATGGCAAGCTGCCTCTCTCTTATAGCTATTCTTCTTGAATGAAGAGAAGGAAGTGAATTCTATGTGCACACATAAACGTTTAAGTACCTAGAGGAAGAGGAAGAGGTAAGACTATAAAAGATAAACAAATGAACTCTTCATGGCTTTACCACAGAATCAGTATTGACCCTAGACCTCTGTTTCTCATCCATAAAATAGTGAGAATTTTTGAGTCACAGCTTGCCTGTGATGGTTAAATTCATATGTTAGCTTGGCTAGGTTATGGTGTCCAGTTGTTTGGTCAAGCAAGCCACTGGCCTTATTGTTACTGTGAGGATATTTTGTGGATTTAAATCACTAATAAGTTGATTGCATCTATGGCTGATTACATCTACAGTCAACAAAGAAGATTGCCTTCATCAAGGAGACAAATCTCATCCAAATATTTGAAAGCCCTAATGTAAGAACTGAGTATTTTAGCAGTCAGAAATTTCCATCTCTGCTTTAACAAGCTATCTTCTTCTGGAGAATATATTGAAAACTTCATTGGAGTTCCCAACTGGCAGCCTGCCCTTATAGTATTCAGACTCGCCAATCCTCACAGACACATTGGCCAGTTCCTATAAGAAATACCACAATACTGATATACATACATACACACACACAATGTTGCTTCTGTTTCTTTGGAAAACTCTGACTAATAAATATTTTGTTACCAAGAATAGGATTTGTCCCATGTGTATGCTCACAATAGAGTGACTTCAGCAGAGGAGTGTTTTAATAATCAAGTGATAGAATGGCCAAACTGGGGATACCAGTCAGCCACTTTCCCCAGCCACTCCTGTCACTGGCCAGTGGAATCATGAACACAGTGTAGGGATGGAGGTTATGGATGAGCTCAGCAACATGGATATAAACTCACCAGGGCCAGCCTGGCTACAGCCACTGCCAAGTGCCTAATCTGTTAGCAGGAGAGACCAATACTCAGTCCCTGAAGTGGTAACTATTCCCCAAGGGGATTAGCTTGCGATCTACAGCAGGTTTATTACACTGAACTGCTACCACCATAGAAGGGGAATATTTTATTCTTACTGGAATAGATACATACTCCAGATATGGATTTTCCTTTTCTGAACACAATGATTCTGCCAAAACCCCTATGAACTTACAGAATCCCTTATCTACCATCATGGTATGCCACATAGCATTGCTTCTGATTAAGAAACCCATTTCAAAGCAAATTAAGTATGGGAATAGGTACATGCTCATGGAATTTACTGGTCTTATCATGTTTCCCACCATCCCGACGTAGCTGGATTGATAGAACAGTGAAAGGGCTTTTTGAAGACTCAATTACAGCATTAGCTGTGTTAATACCTTGCAGAGCTTGGGCATTTTTCTCCAGGAAGCTGTATGTTCTCTAAATCAGCATCCACTCTTTTTGGTACTGTTTTTTTTTCTCCCATAGTCAGGATTCACTGGTCCAGGAATCAAGAGATGAAAATGGAAGTAGCACCACTCACTATTACCGCTAGTGACCATTAGAAAAATTATTTGCTTCTTGTTCCTGCAACCTTAAGCTCAGGTGGTCTACAGGTCTTAGTTCAAGGAGTAGGAATGGTTCCACAGGGAGACACAACATTGGTCCCATTGAGCTGTTAGTTAAGACAGCCACTTGGTCACTTTGGGCTCCTCATGCCTCTGAATCAACGAGCAAAGAATGGAATAACTGTATTGACTAGAGTGACTGATCCTCATTATCAAGAGAAAATAGAACTGCTACTACACAATGGAGGTAAAGAAGCGTTTGCCTGAAATACAGGAGATCCCTTAGGGTGTTTTTTAGTACTAACATGTCCTGGAATTAAATTTAATGGAAAACTTCAACAAAACTCAAGTCAGGCAAGACTATAGTGGCAAAGACCCTTCAGGAAAGAAGGTTTGGGATACCTTACCCGGCAAAGTATCAAGACCAGCTGAAACGCTTGGTGAAGGTAAAGGGAATAAGGAATGAGTAGTGAAAGTAGTTAGTTATAAAAATGAGCTATGCTCATGTGACCAGCTATAAGGACTATAATTGATATCAGTATTTTCCTTGTTTTGCTATGACCATGTTTGTATATATACATAAGGCAAATATCTTTGTTTTCTTCCCTATCTCAACCCCTTATCATATAACATAAGTTGTACTAACTTTTTGTCATAGTATTTAAGATATAGAATTTCAAGTTTAAGAGTAAATAAGTAGAGTAAGTAGAATAGGACTTGCATCCTATTCCTGGGAAGCACTTAGTGTGTTTCTGTTTGTATGCTGGTCAGTTGAATTTTTGTTTTTATTTAGAGATTAAGTGTGGTTTAAGGAAATGTGTATGTGTATCAAGATAACAAGGGGTGGATTGTGATATGTAAGTTCATGTGTGAACTTGGCTAGGTTATGGGGTCCAGGTGTTTGGTCAAGGAAGCCATTGGCGTGATTGTTACTGTAAGGGTATTTTGTGGATTTAAATCATTAGTCTGTTGATTGCATCTATGGCTGAGTACATCTACAATCAACAAAGGAGATTGCCTTCAGCAATGAGAAATGTCTCATCCAGTCCCTTGAATGCCTCAAAAAGAAAAGCATTGATTTCAGCAGTCAGAAAGAATTTCTTCTCTACTTCAGTCAGCTAGCTTCTCCTGGGGATAGTCATTGAAACGCTCTGGAGTTTCCAACTTGTATCCTGCCCTGTGGAATTAGGATTTGCCAATCTCTATGGTCTCATGAGCCAATTCCTATAATAAATCACATAATATTTACATATATGCACATACATACACATGTTTGCCTAAGTATCATCCTTTTGGTTTTGTTTCAATAGAGTTTCTAGTGGTGCAGTCTATAATGGTGATGTTTTATTTAATAATTGATTCAACTCCCAAGTCCTGCTACATTTTCTATTTAAAAGAAACTTCTAGAAAAATTGAAGAAAAAAGAACTAGAAAGGGGAATGGTGCAAAATGAATGAAGGAGTGGAAACAGGCAGTAAAATGCATAGGAATAATTGCTTTTACCTTAATTTTCTGTCCAACTAAGACTGCACTGCCTGATGATTTTTAGATTAATTATGATAATTATCCACTTGTGTTCAGCATTTTTCTTGAGCATAGGCTATTAATATACATGTATAAACTTGATATTGATTCTTTGAAATATTTTTAATGCTCACAAGAGAAGTGAGCTGACTAGAGTTGGCGATATTGACTGTTTGATCCAAATTTTCCTGTTAGGAGTCTGAATTACAAATTTTAGAGACTATAATTTTTATTAGGCATCAACAGCTGATGATAATTAACCCATCTTATATTTAAATTTTTTCAATAACTTAGTGAAGTCAACATTGTATCCTCATTTTATAAATTAGCAAGTCAATTAAAAGGATTAAATGAGGTAAAATAACTTTGCTAGGATCACTTGCAGTCAACCACATGTTAGTGTTCTGTCATGTCACTGGAGTCAATCTTTTATTACTCTTCCTCCAAAGTATTTGAGAAGAACTTGAGTTTCCTTTCTCTTTGAGTACCCATCTGTCTCTGTGAACTTCAGGAATCCCTTTCGGAGGAATACCTCCCCACCACTTCCCCCATGGAGTTGTCATACATGAGATAGTCACCACAGTTTTCCCTCCTTTGGAGAAGGCACAGCATACCATTGGTCAAATAGGGATGAAAAAACTGTTTTCTCCCATCACTTATTAGCACCTTTGAACTTGAATTTATCAGATAAAACTGTGGATAATAAAAACGAAAGTCAGGAAATAAGACCTAGAATAGAAAAATAATTAAGAGGTGTGAGGGATTGAAGTGATTCTGGAAAATCCAGAAAACAAAATAAAACGGTGTTTACCGGTGGGGAAACAGAATAGGACACTTTGAAACAGCTCTATTGAAAGGTATATAAAATTAAAGTGAGGATGTCCAGTTCATGGGCCTCACCCAGGACAACTAACAGAGAGATGATGATGGAAAATGCTCATCCCAAGGAACAGCAAGTGTTTGCAACTGCATGCAAGATAGTCCCATCCATCTGCCCGATGGGATCTAAGCTCCCTCTCAATTAGAAGCAGAGTGGGCATCACCATCTCCAAATTCTCAAGATTGGGGAGTGATCAATGGATTAAAGTAGACATTATTATTCTACTGTAGACTTGTTATTATTCTAGCAATGGAAGAATTCTTATCATTGATATAAAGGCAGAGGCCATCAGAGATTCTGAAGAATGGGAAAGGGAAGAATAGGTGTAATATGTAGGCATTTTCAGGACTTTGGAGCTGTCCTGCATGACATTGCAGTGACAGATACAAGCCACTGCATATTTTGTCATAATTTACAAAATTGTGCAGGACAGAGTGTAAACTATAATGTAAACTGTAATCCACAGCTAGTAGCAATGCTTCAATATGCGTTCATCAACTGTAACAAAGGTACCACTCTAATGAGAGATGTTGTTGATGTGGGAAAGTGTGGGAGGAAGAGGGAATGGGGCATATGGCATTCCCTTATATTTTTATGTAACATTTATGTAATCTAAAGCTTCTTCAAAAATAAAAAACAATTTTAAAAAATTAGAGTGAGGATTAACTTGATTGAATAAACAAACTTGGTTATTGTGGCTGCCCTTGTTTTTATCTTCAAAGAACTGAGACATTTCTAATAAAATTCTAGTTCTATATGATTCTTTCATCTTCCCTTCTCTTAGGACTGTTCCGGCTTCCTCACTTGTGTCCCCATAACTGATACAGCCACATGGAAGGGGGTATAAGACCTACAGCACTGCCCAACATGAGTGGCAAAATGCTGGACTTGATCAGGATGTTAAAAACTAGTGTCCTACTTTGAAAACAAGAACTAGACTTCTATTACTTTACTAGTCCTTCTAAACTGATTGTTTCTGTAATTATTGTGAGACTCTTTCCTTCCATTATTTTGGTATTACATTTTCACTTTTCTGTATATAGTTTAATATCTAAGTGTTTCCAAACTGTGTACATGAATTACTTTCCTCTTGCATTTAATTCTTTTTTAAATGCTGGGATCTCAGCCAAACATTTTTTTAGCTTTGCATGAAATAAGACTCTGTGGACATGGCAAGACATGTCATATTATTAAGGAAGGAAATATTGAAATTGAGAAATTCATCTCATTTATGTTGACTTTTGATAAAACCTTCACCTTAATAACTAGTTGTGAAATGAAATTGCAATGTTTTGTCATGATTCTTCACAAAGGAAATTTGAATTTCAGAGAATGTGTGTCTTGTTCATTAGCATGATTTTAATGTCACTGAAGAATGAACTGAGTTGAGTTAACAAATGAAGGTTAATGATTTCTCAAACAGATTTCATATTTTAAACTATGTTTCCAACATGCTATTGTCTTGTTGGTTCTTGATTGTTGTCTAATATGTTACTTTGTATCTCAGAATTGCATTATTTATAAACTGTCTAAGCATACCTGCCATGTCTTCAAGAGGTAGATAATGATGTTAACACTTAAATGTTCTCCTGGAATGATTAATGGTACCTCCATAACCCATATTTTTTGCATTTGTTCATTCTTTGTACTTGGAGTTTAGTGTTAACTACCTAATACCATCCATTTTTGGAATTCATATTGTAGCATCCTTGTTGTATTCAAAGTGTCTTCAGCCTTATGTATCAAAAAAGCAGTATATCAGTTGTGTGTTTATATTTGGAAAGGTTTCCACAAGGCACCTAAAATAATGCTGTACATATTTTATGATCTAGGATTCATATAATATTAAATCATACATACTAAATCTAAAAAAGAACATTTATTTAGCACCTATTATGTGCTATATCTATCCTTTGTGACACAGATGAATAAATTATGATCTCTGCCCTTGAAAACATTATGATATAGCAAAAAAGATGTGTATATAAAATCCCCTATAATTATTATTTAACTGTATGTATTTTATTTTTTAAAAGGCACATAAAAAGGAATGATATTATTTCTGAGAAAAACCATTAATATTAACACATTACGGAGAAGGTGAAGTTTATTTAGGCCTTAAAATGAGTCAGATTGATCAAATCATGAAGAGGAAAAAGTAGTGCAAATACAGGTAACTTATGAAAATTATTTTTTCAGAAATAATGTAAAGTTTAGAAGTTATAAAAAATAAGACTGAAAAATTTTACTAAAGAGAAATGTATATGAAAAATAGACAAAAATCTTAAAAATTATAGCATATGGAAAATGTTTAATAGCCCTAATATGCTAATTGCATGTAAGTCAATAAGAGGACTATGAATAATACCAACATAGACAATAAGTACAGGTAAAACACAAATGATATAAATAAAATTTTCAACAGGTATAAAATGTTCAATTCTTTTAATTAAAATTTGTGAATTAAAACTGAGATAATCTATCACCTATCTGATAGTAAAGATTTGAATATTTGATAATTAAGCTTGATGAAGTTGCTGGGAAACAGGCAATTTTCTTTCTTGGGAAAGTAAATTGATGGGAATGTAAACTGATACAATATATTTGAGGGGCAACTTGTCTATTCTAATTTATTTTAAAAGCACTTCCTTTGGCCCATCAGCCCTATTGCTAGGAATTTATGCCATAAAATTATTTAAAAATAAGCCAATACACATACATACACATAGGTGTGTATACACAGAAATGTGGACTTCATTGCAGTATTGTTTATAATAGCTAAAATAATAGGATCATAGATGCAACACTATTAGACTTTAAAGATTTGCACTTAGATAAGAAGGAAACTACAATTTGAATTATATCAGGGTTAACCCCACCATTGATACTTAGTATGAATATTATCGTGTATAGTCATTTTCATATTGGCAATCTTGTTCATGACCCTCAGTGTGATTTCTGTATTTGTGCTCTGCATGAGGGAGGTATCTTTTATATTCTGAGAAAGATTGCGTAAATTGATATTATTTCATGTTAAATGTTTGTTAGGATTAGTCTGTGAAACAATTTGGGCTTGGAGATTTCTTTCTCATGATTTCTTTAATTATTATTTCAATTTCTTTAGTAGCAATAGGATTATTCAGATTATCTCTTTTATCTTGGGTCAGTTTTGATAGGTTGTCGTTTTTGAGAAATTGGTCCATTTCATTGAAGTCATTGAATTTATATGCGTAGAATTGTTCGGAGGATTCCATTATTTTTAATGTCTGTGGGGTTTATAATGATGCCCCTGCCTTTCATTTCTGATATTGTTAATTTGTGCCTTCTCTTTTTCCTTTTTGTCTTGCTGAGGTTTTTCAGTTTTATTGATCTTTCAGAGAAAGAGCTTTTGATGTCATTTTTTCTTTTTTCTTTTTCTGTTTTCAGTTTCATTATTTCTGCTCATCTTTTTTTAATTTCCTTTTTTTCAGCTTCTTTGATTTTATTTTGCTCTCATTTTTCTAGTTTGTTAAATTGGAAGCTTAAATTATTGAGTTGAAATCTTCTTTTGTATTGTTAGCATAAATTTCCCACTAAACCTTGCTTTAGTTGCACTCCATAAGTTTTGATATGTTGTATTTTCATTTTCATTCAGTTCAAACTATTTTCTGATTTCACGTAACACTTCTTTGATCCCTGGATTATTTTGAAGTGCCTTGTTTAATTTCCTAGTGTTTATATATTTTGTTACCTTTCCATTCTTGTTTTATAGTTTAATTCTACATAGTCAGGTAATATACTTTGTATAATTTAAAATTTTCTAATTTTTTTATGATCCAGTGTATGGTTTATCTCGGTGAATATCCCGTGGGCACTTGAAAAGTCTGTTTATTCTGCTTTTGTTTGGTGGGATGTTCTCTAAGTTTCATTTATTTATTTATTTATTGAAAAAAATTTTAATTGTCTTTTTTTTAAAAGATACATAGATCACAAAAAATGTTACATTAAAAATAAAAGAGGTTCCCATATACCCCACACTCCAACCCCCCACTTCTCCCACACCATAAATCTCTTTCATCATTGTGGCACATTCATTGTATTTGGTGAATACATTTTAGAGAACTGCTGCACCACATGGATTATAGTTTACAGTGTAGTTTACACTCTCCCCCAGTACATTCAGTGGGTTATGGCAGGATATATAATATTATGCGTCTGTCCCTGCAATATCATTTAAGACAACTCCAAGTCCCAAAAATACCCCCACATCACATCTCTTCTTCCCTCTCCCTGCCCTTAGCAACTCCCATGGCCACTGTCTCCACATCAGTGATACAATTTCTTCCATTGCTAGAGGCACAACAGTTCTATAGTAAAATACCAGTAAGTCCAGTCTAATCCATATTTTATTCCTCCATCCTGTGAACCCTGGGATGGTGATGTCCACTCCACCTCTGAATCGAGAGGGGGCTTAGATGGATGCAGTTCTCCTGCTTGCAGCTATAGGCACTCTTGGTTCCCTGGTGTGCTGGTTGGCCATCTTCACCTCGCTATTAGTTGACCTGGGTAAGTCCAATGAACCAGAGAGTAGGTGTTGCAACTCTGCTTAGGCTCAGGGCCCAGCTGGCAGTTTCATTTAGATCCAGTTGATTGATGGCACTGTGCCGTTCTTCTATATCCCTGCTGAATTTCTCTCTAGAAATTCTATTAATTATTGAGAGTGGCGTATTCAAGCCTTTAATTCTAATTTCCTTGCAGATTTTATGGTTTTTGCTTCATATATATTGAAGCTCTGTTGTTAAGCACATCATATATGATTGTTATATCTTCTTGGCTAATTGATTCATCATTATATTTTTCTTTATCCTTGGTAATGTGCTTTTCTCTGAAATCTACTTTGTCTTTATTAATATTAATATTGGCATAGCCAGTTTAATATTCTTTTAATTAGTGTTTGCATGGTAAATTGTTTTTCTATCCTTTTACTTTTAACCTACATTGCTGTTATAGTTGAAGTTAGTTAATGTAGACAGCATTTATATAGTTGGGTCACTTTTTTTTTTAAATTAATTAATTTATTTATTTCTCTCCCCTTCTCCCCCCCACCCCAGTTGTCTGTTCTCTGTGTCTAGTTGCTGCATATTCTTTGTCCGCTTCTGTTGTTGTCAGCGGCATGGGAATCTGTGTTTCTTTTTGTTGCGTCATCCTGTTGTGTCAGCTCTCCGTGTGTGTGGCATCATTCCTGGGCAGGCTGCACTTTCTTTTGCACTGGGTGGCTCTCCTTATGGGGCCACTCCTTGCATGTGGGGCTCCCCTGTGTGGGGACACCCCTGCGTGGCACGGCTCTCTTTGCATGCATCAGCACTGCATGTGGGGCCAGCTCCATGTGGGTCAAGGAGGCCCAGGGTTTGAACCACAGACCTCCCATGTGGTAGACGAACACCCTAACCACTGAGCGAAGTCCACTTCCCTAGTTGGGTCACTTTTTTATTCATTCTGAAAACCTCTGTGTTTTCATTGCTGTAGTTATGTCATTTAAATTTAGTGTAATTACTAGTATCATTAGTTTTAAGTCTACCATCTATTTTTTTTCTTATTCCCTTTGTTATTCTTCTGCTTCCCTTTCTCTGTCTTCTTTTGGATCATTTCTATTCAATTTTTATTTATCTATTTAATTTATGACATTTCTTTATATAATGTATTAGTGCTAGGTCTTGGGATTGCAATATTCGTAATTTCCCATAATCTACTTGGAATCAGTATTTTATCACTTCAGAAGGAATGTAGAAAGCCTAACACAATATAGCTTTTAAGCATCACTCCTTTATGTTGTATGTATCTTACATATTACAGCTATGCACATCAAAGATTCTATCAGATAATGTTATAATTTTTACTTTCAACTGCCAAAAATATTTTTAAAGAACTCAGAAGAATTATAGTCTAGTGTATTGAATTAGGTATTTTCATTTCTGGTGCTCTTCATTTTTTCCAAAGCTATGGTTCTGACTTGACATTATCAGGAAGAATAGGGAAATCTATGCACCATTTATTTTATCAATATGAATTTTTTTCAAAGGAAAATAAACACCTATACTTTCTATTGTGCCTATATTTTCTAAGCTAAACCAAATAAAAGCTCGAATTCACTGAATTCAGAATTGATCAAAAGTATATATTCTTTCTTTCCCTCCTCTTTCTCTCTCTCTCTTTTCCTGCACACACATTCACTCCATTTTGAACTAAAAGTGTAGATATTTTCTAACATTATATAATTGGCATGTAACAGTTTCTGACATGTCTACTGTTTTAAGTCTCCATTTGATAAATTTCATTCTCAAAATATATATAAAACACAAACTCTGTGAACAAAATATGTTTCAGTAGTCATTCCAGTTGGGATGCAAAAGGCTGGTTAACAACATTACAGCATGAGTCACTCAACAACTCTAAATCTTGCTCCATGCATGTCTTCTTCTGGCTCAAGAAGGTAGAAAATATGTGATTCTGATATTTCATACAAATAGCCACCCCTTTCTATTTATCTTGGAATCTCCCAAGATGGCAAAATGTCACCATTTTTAAGAATGCTTTTTCTTAGCATTCTATGGTGAGTGTTTTCTTTCTTTCATTTACACATCTTCAAAACAACTTTAATATTTAATCACATGGATACACCATAATTTATTCAATGGTTCCTCTACTCATTGATTTTTTTAAAACACTATTTACATGCTGTGTATTTTCTCATGCTAGTTGCTTAGAAGTGCAATTATTGGGTAAAACTGTATGTATCAATGTTACTATCAATTTTCTTTTTACAAGTTTATTTTAATTTATTTACACTTCCACCAATATATAAAATTGTCTACAAACTTCAAATTCATTTGAGTTAACCAGTCTTTTCTTTAAGTATTATCAATATTTCTAGGTGCCTGTAGCAATTTCTAGCTATTTGTACATTAAGATGAAGTAGTCC
The DNA here is from genome assembly GCF_030445035.2 of Dasypus novemcinctus. NCBI lineage: Eukaryota > Metazoa > Chordata > Mammalia > Cingulata > Dasypodidae > Dasypus > Dasypus novemcinctus. The sequence continues at coordinate 64,974,367 of NC_080676.1, forward strand.
ACCTTGATACACCTTCTGTTGTAGTCTGCGGCGGGGATGGTATTTTTGACTGGAGATAAGCAGGACAGGATATCTAAGAGAATGGAGCATCTAGGAGTGAAGTGGGCAGAGCTAGTTGGAATGGGAATAATATGAAGAAAGTGGTGGTGAAAACGGGGTTAGACAAAGATTCCTCTCTAAACTTTTCACTAGATTAGCTCTGCACATAGGAATGGACAGAAAATTTCTCCTTTTCCCTCCAGGATTTCTTATCACTTGCTTCTGGTACCCCTAGGTCATGCCCCCTAGGTTAGCATCCTTAAGACAATAGTCCAACCAAGGTGTGTGTCAAATAGGCTTTGAGTACTGATACGATGAGTAAAAAATTACACAACAAAAACATGTTACATGAAGCAAACAACTCCTAATTTTTGAAATATAGATTTATGGTTGCCTATGTTGCTTATTCTTATTTATCTGTGCTGCATATTGTTCCCCCCAAAATGTTTTGGGGTGGCTCAATATCAACTCAGTTTAGACTGAATTCAGGTGTCCCCATAAGAGTAGAATGTTTTCTCTTCTTGTCTTTGTAAAGAATAGCCAATAGGAAATCACCACTTTCTTCAACAGTGCCAAGTTAGGGGCTTTACCTCAAACACAAGTATGCGTTTCAAACCTTGAACAAACAGGCTGCCTAATAAAATAAGGGAAAGGGTTTTCTTTTTTCTCTTCTCTAGAAATTCACAGACATCACTTGACAGGTGACAGCTCCTCCCTGACAAAAGCGGCTGTTTGCTCTTTGCTTTGGTGTTTGGGTAAACTGCAGCACACACTAGCTGAGAATTTATTGCCTAGGGGAAGGTGTTTGCAGTCACTGTGTTTAATCTGAAAAGAAACCCTTTTCACTCCATCCCTCCCTCTCTTTTTGAGCAAGGAGAGTTAGAAATGATAGCCCCAGGGAAATAGTTCCCCTAACACCTGTCTTCAGTGTAACCTCAGCAATGTTACTTAAGACACTGTGCTCAGTGTGTATGCATTCAGAATGGCAAAGTTGAAGAGGGCAGATAAACAGAGAGAGATTTTAGTAGAAACACAGGAGCTGATTCTGACCTTGCATCCTTTTAAACATGGATCAGGTTGGACTCTTACTTAGTTAGCATGGTGACTTAGAAATAATTTCATTTGTTTGAATACTCATTCTATTAGTCACCTATCCTTTTCTTCAGCAGTTTATTAAATACTATTTTTTTAAAGATTTATTTATTTATTTATCCCCACCACCACCCCCCGCTTGTCTCTTCTCTGTGTCTATTCGCTGCGTCTCCTCTGTCCGCTTCTGTTGTTGTCAGCTTCTGTTGTTGTCAGCAGCATGGGAATCTGTGTCTCTTTTTGTTGCGTCATCTTGTTGTGTCAGCTCTCCGTGTGTGCGGCGCCATTCCTGGGCAGGCTGCACTTTCTTTCACGCTGGGCAGCTCTCCTTACGGGGCACACTCCTTGCGCGTGAGGCTCCCCTACGCGGGGACACCCCTGCATGACACGGCACTCCCTGCCTGCATCAGCACTGCGCATGGGCCAGCTCCACACGGGTCAAGGAGGCCCGGGGTTTGAACTGCAGCTCTCCTGTGTGGTAGACGGATGCCCTAACCACTGGACCAAGTCCGCCGCCTATTTAATACAGTATTAATCTCTAAAAATATTGGAAATTTTGAGAATATAAGCCATAGGGAGTTTGAATGAGCTAGGGTTATTCCAACCTAAGTTCTGAAGAAATTAGTGGTGACTTCTCCAACATATCTAAAAGAATCTGTGGGAGAGCCAAACTTGCACCATAGTTTCTTGACCTCTAGATCTGTTTCTCCATCCACTAATAGAGGTAATGTAGTAGCAAAAAGGTAGACGACTGTTTGGGTTTGAGTCCAGCTCTATCCAGCTACTATCTGGGTAATTTGATTAGTATGTTTCTGGGCTTCATGTTTACCATTTGTAAAGCAAGGATGGTGCTGGTGATATATCTTAGAAGACCTATTTATTGAGGTAATGCATGTAAAACAGTTGATGCAATGCCTACCCTGTGGTCAGTTCTTAAGATGTTGTGGTTACTCTAGAATGTGGTAAATTGAGAAAGAGTAAATTATTAATCTTGAGCAGAGTAATTACTGATGCATGAAATAAGAATTAAATTTGCATAGACATTTTTGTATTTCATAAAAGTAGTAAATATTTGAAGATACATTAACATGCTGCTAAAATCTGACTTGGCCATCTTTTCCCATTTGGAATTAGACAAAGGTAAGCTTTTCTTCCTGCTAAAATTACAGATTTGAAGCATACAAACCTTTTAAATGCCCATGCACTCTTGTGTCAGTTCAGGTCCCATACAATGCACAAGAAAGCCTTCTGACTTTAATTACTAAATATTATTTTATTTTACATATTTTGGTGTCATTCAGTGGCTTTAGCCAAATGAAAAATGCCTGCTTCAGTCTAACGATTAAGAGAATGAGTTTTTGAGTATGACATATCTATGTTTGAATCTTAGCATGATCATGAGTTTGATCTCCAACTCTCCTATATAGTTAAATTCACTAGTTCTAGAAGGATGGTCCCTGTACAGCAGCATCAGTATTATATAGGAACTTGTTAGGAATACAAATTCTTAGGCCCCATCAGTCCTACTGAATCAGAAAGTAGAAGAGGGTAAATTCAGGGGAGGGCAGCAATCTTTTGACAAGCCATCTAGGTGGTTCTGATGCAGTGCACATCAACATTTGAGAACCACTGATATAATCCAACAGGGTGTGTGTATGTGTGTGTAAAAATCTCTTCCCTTGCAAAAAGACTTAAATTTCAATCTTTCCTTCCTCTGATGTCAACAAGTATTTATTGATTATCTATTAAGTACAAAGCATCCTATAAGAGCTACCAGGTTTAAATTTAAAAACTGAGTCTACCTGCCTAGAACTTAGAGTTGGTAGGAGAGTGAGAAATGGAGTCAATGAACTAGATTGTAAATCATAGCACCCAGGAATATATCTGTTGCTCAAATATTGAGGGATAAATAGACAAGACAGTAAATGGGTGCATATCTTTGGACAGACCAGAGTTCACACATTGGCAGTGATTACTGGGCTGCATAATTTTATGAACACTATTCACATCATACTCTTTAAGAATTGTACCTCTTGGTATTAAGCAACTCAGTGACCCTGCATCTAGCTCACATTTGATGCACGCTATATTTAAAAACATCTGAGGACCTAATAAATAAACAATGAGCAAATTCTACTCCCAAGGAAGTCACATACAACAACCCTGATAGAGAATGAAAGTGCTAACCAGAGGAGAGTATAAATGGACCTCAGCAGGAATTCTGGTGGTCTCTTCTATTTGAAATCTCAGGAAATAATTTTCACATATGAAAGAGAGTAAGAAAGGTTATTTTAGGAAGAGAGAATCAGTTAGTCAGTTAGGTAATAGGCTGCTGGCTTAAATGTGTGTAGTACTCTATGTAAGACAACAGGAAACTGTGATGCTAAGCGAGAACTGGAGAATGCCTACCTCATGTAGAGAATTTTTTTTTTAATAAAGTTCCCCAGTTACACAGAACATATATATGGGTGATCAGTTTGAGATACATGACTTAAGTATAGACATGAATTTGGGAAATTGTGTGATGGAGATTGGGACAGTTTAGTGGATAAAATCCAAAAGGCAAGAGAAGGCATATGGGAATAGACAAATAGAGCTGGGGTACATTCTACCCAGTAGCCCTGATGAGGTGATTGATCATAGGATACAGAGTGAGTAACTAGAAGATGGGTAGTTGGAGGTGTGGAGGTGCCCACACATGCATATGATCTCAAACTCAAGCTCTGCAATGCTATGTGGTTATTATCAAGAGAAGTGGGTATGTTATGCTTATGCTTACATCTCTCTAGAGGCCTGATTTTCTCAGATAAGACCCTGTTCATTATCTACTTTTTTTTTCCCAGTATTTTTTCAGAATGTAGTGCTAGTCCTTAGAGTAGACCCAGAGCAGAAAATGAGAGCCCGTTTAGTTTGCAATCCAGTTAGTGGGATACCTATGTATATCCCACTAACTAGAAAACAAGATCCATGATGATAAAATGCCAGGGTAGTGGTATAAGTCGAGGCTGGTAAAACCAAGAGTTGGTTTAAAGATTCCTGGTTGGAAGGATTATGGGAGGCTTTATATATATACATACAACTGCAAAAAGATATGTGCATATATGGCTCCCTCTTATTATGTGCAGTTTAAGCCTCTCACTGGGAAGTCCCAGTTTGAAGATGTCCTCTTGGCTCTTTGTTTCTGGACATAGGCTGGCTGAGGAGATGCCTATAAACAGAATATTATCTGCAGTGGTATGAGCTAAAGTATGTTATGGTCTCTTTTGTCAAAGTTATTCTTTCTGTTTAGAAAAGACTTACATGAATTATAACAATTCTTACTTCATTGTGTTTGCACATCCTCCTTCCAAGAAGCTGAAAGCTCTTAAAAGACATTATTCAAGTAATTTCTCACCACAACCCTTAAGAGTTCGAAAGAGCAGTTTTGTAACTCAGTGGTACAGGATAATGAATCAGAAATTGAGTTGGAAATAAAACCCATATGAATTGACTTAGGATTGAGTATGCTTTGTTCTAATGACTGTTGCTACCCACTTTCTTTTACATTAGAATTAGATGACCTTAGAAAAAATGGCTTTTAAAAATAACCCTCTCTTTTAGATGTCTGGGTGGGGTATCAGTTGCTTTTTTTTTTTTTTTTTTTTGTAAGTTGAGTTTTATTGGAGCATTATGGATTCAGTAGTGTTGTCTTCCCTGGACTAGGGATTCAGATCAAACCATCTCTGTGACAGAATCAAATAGATGTAGCCCGCTTCCCATTTAACCAAAATAATCTGCCTTTAGATATTTTATTTGCTTTCCTACAACAAGCCTGTTTAGAAAAAAAGGGCCAACTCAGCCACTTGAATTTGATTTGATTTATAAATAAATAAATAGATAGATAGATAGATAGATAGATAAAAGACAGGAAGGAAAAAAATCTATTTTGTGAATAATTCATTCTGGGAAACAAATGCATTCCAATATGTTTTCTCTTTTCTTGAGATTGAAGTATTAACATATCACATATGAAACCTCTATGGAGACCCCTTTGCAAAAGAAAGGAACCAGAGTTTTCATCTTGGGCCTAATAAATTTACTATCTCTTATATTTTAAAAAGCAATAGTAAGGTCTAAAGAAAAATCTCTTGCTCAAGAGTCAGGAATCTTGGCTTCTAACACTCATGCTGTCACCAGATTGGCTTTTTCTTGATGTACAAAACACTTTCCCTGCCTGGGTCCTGTTTCCTTATTGGTAATAACATGAAGTTGGGCTACGTGAGTCCTAAATTCTCTCATACTGCACAAAGGATAAATCCTTTGCTCCTAAAGTCTATCTTGCTAGGACTCTCCCACCTTTCACTGATTGCGATGTGTACATAGCACTTGCAATCATTTTCAATAACCACTCAGTGAAAACACATATAAACCAATTTTCCCTGTTTGAAACATTGTATAACATATCCTGTTCTAAATAATAGCGGTGACCTGGAATCTAAAGAGTTTGTGACTATGTCTTTCTTTTCTCTTCTTTCTATTCTCTAGGGAGGAGGAGGTGTGTGCAAAACCAGAACACAAAAGCAACATTTTTGTATCTGAGAAAATGAATGCTTCCTAATCAGTTCATTTTGTGGAGGTGGGGTATGTGGTGGTGGGGGATTGCACTAATAAAGATTAGTCATAAATATGAATACTGTCTGGAGTTGGTGAAAGGAGAAGTAACTAACTCTTTCTGTTCCTCTCCCACTCCCTCCTCTAATGGGCTGCCTCCATCTTCCTCAAAAGCCCTAAGGCAGTGTTCCTTCCAAACAATTACCTGCCTAACCAGTTCATTGGAATGTCTTTCTACAGACTGTCTCCTCATTCAATTTCTTCTGAAAATTAAACTCTCTAAAAGAAGCATAAATCACAAGAGGAGGGGGAGTGGTAAATGTTGCATATAAAATGTCTTCTTTGGTTTAGGAAAAATGCCATCACAAACCAAGCTACCCCACTTTGAAAAAACAACAAAAACAAAAGCAATTAGGACAATGGTTGCCTTGCTTCCTTTTAAAGAGACTTTTTTCTTGGTTGCATTTGTTCTTTGGCCTGACAGGAATTAAACTCTCTTGCTGTATCTTTCCTTATCATCACAAACATCTTTCTAACCCTCACCCTGCATCCTAGAGTGGTTTTATGAAAGTTATTAAGTATATGTTGTCTTTGTTGGATTTTTAAAAATTAGCGAATAATAAAATATGAAGCAAAAGATATAAACCGTGGACTGACACATATCTTATCATGCAAACATTTAAAAAGTACTTAATTTATGCTGAGATATTTAATAATTATGGAGTGCACGCTTTAAAAATGGTTCCTCAATTTGTAATGGTGTCTTAGGCAATAACTGAGATGTCAGTAGGCCATCCTCTCCCCTATTTCCTTTCCTGACCCAGTTCCTCATCCAGATCTACTAAAAAATCTTGAGTGGTAATGGTTCACATAATATTATATTATTCTGATTATGTATAGTTTGTAGCTAAATGGGGATGGCTTGTTATGTGAATTCAGTGTAGGGGAAAACAGGAGGAAAAGTGTGCCTCTCAACTTGTGCAGTGAAAATGAAATGCTCTTCATAGTGTTATAAAAGTTGAATTTCTTGCTTTTTCTGATTAAAGTTTGAATGGCGAAGGATAAAATAGGCATTTTCTTTGCTGGTTTTGTTTTTGAAAGAATTCTCAGAGCCATTTGAAATTTGGAGTTGGTTTTAATTTCTCTTTCCTCTTCTGTAATAATAGGATGAAACGTGCCATACTCATCATTCAAGAAGTTTGCGTGAAGAGTAGCTTTATGGAAAACCATGGATAGTCTGGGCCTCCTAATTGTCTGATAGGCCCTAGAAACAAGTCATTATTTTATGACTGAACTATGAGAAAAAAGGAAGTTCAGATACTAGACTGTTATATATTAAAAAGAATGCTGCCTTAGAGGTTTAAGAACCAAATGCTGGTCAGTCTTTCTATACCAGTTAGCTGTGTGATCTAACATGTATCACTGTCTCTCTCTAGTTTCAGTATCTGCACTGATAAACTCTTCTAGAGAACTGATATTCATTTTCCCTAGAAAAATCCATAAAAGAGAAATCTTGTGAGGTATGCCAACAAATAAAACAAATTAAGTAGTTATTTAATTAATAGAGATTTATTTTAATGGCTAAACCCTTTGGGTGCTGTATTCAAATATGCTGGGTATATGAATAACCTTCTTTAAGTTTTAGTGTGGTTTTTGCCCTATAAAATGGGGTTTATATGATTATTGTGAAAACTAAATAAGGTAGTAAATACAAAGAGTTTATCATAACGTAGTAATCTCTCAATACATGTTGCCATTCTTTAATAATTTTGTTAGGTCAGCCATTGAACACAATGAGGCTGTTTCAAGTGAATACAGTTTGAAGGAGGGGATTGTTTAGCAGTTGAAGTGTTTTGCTACTCTGAAAATCCAATTCCTTTTGCATTTTGGCTACCCAGTTACTTTTTTTTGTTTTGTTTTGTTTTGAGATGCCAGGAACTGGGTATTGATCCTGGGACCTGATAATGTGGGTGCTCAACCACTGAGCCACATTGACTTCCCTGAGTTGGTTTTATCATTTGTTTTATTTGTTTGTTTTTTGGTTTCTTTCTAGGAGGCACCGGGAACCAAACCTGGGATGGCCCATGTGGGAGACAGGCATTTAACTACTTGAACCACATCTGTTCCCCTGCCTAGTTACTTATATTATTGTTGAATTCCTTTTAAAAATCATGATTCACAAATATAAGGAGCTGCAATTATTTTTTTAAAACTTCCTTTTTAATCTGTGGATAATCCTTAGTCAAACTGTCTCCAAATGCTAGAAGCAACATTGTTTCAAAGTCATAAACACTATTATCAAATAATTGTTTTCATTCCTTATCATAAACAATTAATTCTGGCCAAAAAATTAAAAACTCATAATAAGCACTTGAAGCTACCTATGACTTATTAATCACTCATGGTAATTAGAGTTGATGCATGGCTTCGAGTAGATGGAATGGTAAGGCACAGGCCTAAATTTAAAGAAACAAACAAACAACAGCACAGAGATATAATTCATTATCCAAAGACATTTACAAGCAGTATAGTTATCTGCACGGAGATGGGCATAGGAACTTCACTCACAACAGCAATTTAATCTGGCTTCAGAGGCCCTGTCCACCCAGGTCTTCTACTTCCTAGCTGTAGATGTCAGTTGAGTTCTTTAACCTCCTTACGCTTCATTTTCCTCATTTGTGAAAAGTGGGATACAATGGTACCTCCCGTATAGACTGATATTGTATTAAATTAGGATATGCATATATAAAGTGCAAAGAATTATGCCTAGCTGTAAGAAATTCTCAGTAAATATGTCTTCTGTTATTAGATTCTATTTGTGGGCATTTATATATTTTAAATGTTTAATATTAAAGGCCCTATGTATGTTCTACCATTCTCCAAAACTTGGACTCTTTGTAATGATCAAGTTGAATAACAGAATAGAAGTTGTTGAATAACAGAATAGAAGTTTATTCTGTGTAAAAGTAAAGAAAAATTTTATTTAATTGAATGTTATCCCTACATAGTCTCTTTGAGAATATTGGGCAGTAAAATAATTTTAAAAATGTTACTTATGTGCATATTTTTGTTATGTCTGATAAGCCAGCTCTACCCCTACTTGCATCAGAGATGGTATGCCTGATTGGATACAGGAGCTATATTTAATCTCCTTTGTATTGTCCTACTAGGTAGGTAGTCATTTGAAACATAAAAGAATAAGTTTAGAGTTAATGTGATTGATAAAATTATTATATATGGTCTTAGTGCAAATATGATTAGAATAAAAATACACTATAAATTGTTTTATGTAGCCTACAAGGCATATCTCAATAGAGAAATAAAAACTTATTAAATGACTGAACCCATGTAGACATTCAAACATGCTGTCCTTCAAAGTGGTCACCTTTGGCGAATCTGACCTTCTTTTCATTGCTAGACCTTCACCTGCCATTTTATCAGGAATATAAGAAAATGCATCCTTATGTTAATGCCACATTTTTTATTTTTCTCATACTAGAATTGCCTTACTTAATTTGATAATTCACTTTATACACTAAATTTAGTTGTGCTGAATGAATTTTTAGTTATTTCAGTAAAAGGGTGAAATTTGTCACCATTGATTATATTCCAAGAATGATTCACAGACTGATTCATAAATTACATCAGATTGTTCACCAGCCTCAAAACCCTTTTATATACTGGAGAACACATTACAAAGCCTGGCACCTGCAATTGCTCAGCAAATCTTTCTTGAATTATTGGGATGGGTCTCTTTAAATTGTCAGCACCTTAAGGACAGTGGAGCACTCTGAGTGTTCTGAATGCCCCACAAAATCAAATGAAGGTCAAATAATATGTAGACCTTACTATTCTTTGAAAATCTAAAATCAGGTTCTACCATAACATTGTCCTGATGTGAGTTTTGAAACCTAGACACAATCCCACCAACACTTTCTTTCCATCCTTGTTATGTTTTGCCATTCCCATTGCTTTCTTGGTCATCTGGAATGTGTATATATTAATTTAAAATGCTTCTCTGACATCTAGTAAGTAATCTGTAATAGAAGTAGGCAATAAAATTTAGGCATTTGGGTAACTATCAAAAAGTCTTATGCCTAGAAGGCTGTTCTTTTTTCCCTTTGAAGAACATTTATCTCTGAGTCTATGCAAATTTGAAGAAGCTAATCCAAGTCATCTCTACAGATTGTTAGGCAGGAAAAATATGTAATGTTGCAAGTTTTCTCTTGAAATTAATCAGTCACTTCCAATGTATAAATCATGTAATATGTCAGAGATTTTCATTTGAATGAATCAAAGCTAATTGCAGCAAAGGCTTGGAAAGAAAATGGTACCTATTTATCCAAAACAAGCAAATAAATAAATAAAATATCTTATGTTTGAGAAACCTTTGATCTTCACAACTACATACAATGTCTATGTAATGCTATTCTCAGGGCATTATCTCCTTGGGTTTTTTGGTGTTATTAAATGTTATTAAAAACTGCTTTTCTTTTATTAAAGAACAAGTTCATATGTATGATTAAATAAAATGCACCTGTAATATACTAATATAAACAAGCAAAATTACAGCTCTTGTCCTAGAGCTCCAAAATAAATGAGCAGCATCTCAAAGATGCGTTCTCTTTAACATTGTTTCATGTTACTCTACCTGTAGGTGACATTTCCTAAAAAGCTGAGAGAAAGCTGACTGTTAAAGGTATTTTCAGCATTGATCACTTGATTGTCTTTGAAGAGAACCCCTCACTTTCTTTCATTACTCATTGCCCGAAACCGGTGGGGGCGAGTCCAGGGGCCTGTGGGAAGAAGCAGGGGGAGGGGCAGGAGCCACAACTCATGATTCCCTTCTTTTTTATAAAGTTACAGAATCTTTTTTTAGGCTCCCCCGTTGAAGATGTGGACATATTCAAGAGTTTTAATACAATTCAGGATGGAATAAAGGTTTTGTTTGGTTGATTGCTTGGTTATCTGGTTGAGACAGATCATGGGTCTCCTTCAGCTACAATAGCAAAGGCCTGGGCTGTGTTTGTTAATGTTCATAAATAAGTCCCTATGCATCAACAATCAGCAAATTCATTGATTGATTCATTTCTTCCTAAAGTGCATTAAATCATTCCTATACACAAGGCCCCATTGAATATTTGTATGCCCAACTTAATGGTTATACTCGGGAAGTTATCCTCAATAGTATTTGATAGCGTATGAGGAATCTTGTTTATTGAGCATGGTAAAGTGACAAATTGCACTTTTGCTTACATGGCTAATTGTAAGTGTTTGGAAATACTCCTTTGATGTACTAAGAGCAGCTAATGAAGACAGTTAAATAAACAAACCATTATAATGAGTCTAGGACTTCATATAGCTGTATTCTGCCAATTTGCCTCTTTTTCCTGACCCAGTAATTTTATGTGTACCCCAAGGGTACACCTATTTTGTATTTAATGAAAAGTCAGCTTGGCCTGGTTTTCCTTTCTACCCTAAAACTCTCCTCACTGACTTACAATGTCAGTACTGGAACTGATTTTAGAGACCATCTAGTCACCAATGCTTTTATACTGGTGAGGAAACTGATGTCCAGAGAAGAGAAGTGGAAAGCTGTAAGTTAGGCAGCTGCCTGGTGAAGGAGCCAGCCTAAAATCCATGTTTCCTGAGTACTTCCATGTTATGATACCTCCTTTGAAGAATTCTTAAGTATCTATATAATATCTCTTAAAACTAACTCTATATTTCACCAATCAATATGTAGAAACTTGAGGCATCCACATTTTTGGGGTACAGTCAAATGATTGCTTTCACACTGTTATTTTGTCTGTTTTAGCTCATATCTCTTGATATGACTCCAAAGCCAAGTTTAGTGCTTAGAGTGAATGGGGTTTGGAAAGGTAGATTGAATTTCTCCCCCATTTTTAAGACATGTGCTCTAAAAATGCTACCCCCAAGCTCCCAGATAATCTTCTTCTGCAGTCTTGGTGGTGTAATGAATTAGTCTTGCACGAGTCTGCAGCTTCTGGAAGGCAAAGCAGGGGATCAGATCCTCCCTTTGTAGTGAGACAAGCTGCCGGGACAAGTGATTGATATTGCAGACAGAAGTAGGACTTCAAGGAAGGAATAAGCAGATAAGTGGGGTAATAAGTAGATAATACTACTACTTTGCACTTGGTGTCTTTTATCTGAGCATCTGAAAAGAGCTGTATCCTCAAACATCAAGGTCCTTTAGTGTAAGGCGAGAATGGAGTCTGCTTTTACTCCACACCCCTCCTCCACAAGTGATAAACCAGTGAAAGTTTCCAAAGGAAAACCAGTGCTTATTTTATTTTATTTTGTTTCATTCTCTGGGAAACTTAAGTCACCAGGATATGAAGCTATCACTCTAAATATTATCTTGATCTTGATGCAATGTTCTGTGTGTACTTTCCTCTATACTATTTTGATCTGAAAAAAAAAAAAGTTTTACTCTCACAAGTATGGCAATTAATGTATTTTTTAATTTCTTCTGATTGTGTGGGACTACTCCCTTTGAATAATTCTCATTGGTGCATTTATTTTACTCTTTAAAAAAAGTCCCTCATAAATCTTATTTTAGGTCAAAGTCCTTAGACACTAAATCTTTCAGACAGTTTTAGCCCATTATGGCTCCAAGGAAACATTGTGAAGTGAAGCTTTGTTTAATAAGGTTGGTGGGCCCTGTTAGAGATTTCTTTGAGTAAGCCTTCACTAATTTTGTGCACATCTTGTTAAATCAGACAGAGAGTAAGTTGCCAAGCCAAAATTGTTTCCTATTAGCAGACCATGACACAGAATTCAGAAACCGATTCCTAGGAGAGTTAGAGAAAAATATAAGGCCACCACATATATTTTCTTGGTAACTTTGTTTCTTAATCGCCAGACTAAAATCATTTTCTAGACATTAAACCACCAAACATAAATATGAAGTGACATTAAAAATATTGCTTAGTAGTCTTCTCCATTTATGGCTTTTTTGCTAGTTAGGCTATGTGTATATGTATTGTTTGTTTGTTTCTTCTCATCATAGAATTCTCAGGGTTAGGAGAAGTCTAAGGGTCATCAGATTTAGCCATTCAAACAGTCTGATCCTTAACTCCATAATTACAATATGTAAGTAATTGGCATGTAACTTCTTTAGGAAGTAAGAGAATACAGACTCATTTAGTCTATTTTCCTTGATGATCTTATGTACCTAGAAATGGAAAAAAAATCACTTAATTCATGGCTAGATGCCTCATATAATATGTTTTTTCTGAAGAGAAATTGCTTCCATCAAACAACATTTCCTTTAAAAGAAAAATTCCAATTTTGACAAAAAATTTAAAAGTACTTTGTGATATTTAATAATGCCATGTTTCATTGTGACCAAATTATTTTGTGAGCTTATGGTTCCCAAGCTAAGATAATTGAAGATTAAATGTGGGGAAAAAATTGTGTATGTGTATCAGAGGTGATGAGAACACAAAAATATTGTGTGCATCACTATTTTGTCAATATCAATATGCTGTTGATAGTTCTAATCTCTCATAATTTTATCTTCCGTATTGCAGTTTATCAAACACTTTGTCTCATTGACAACATTCATAGTCACCTTTCCAGTGAGGTGGTTGCAGCCCTATTTAGTAAATGTGGAAATGGAGTTTTATATTCTCCCAAAGGACACAGACCTAGTAAATCTCAGAATCCAGAATTTAACCAGATCTCTTGATTCTAAATCAATAGTCTCCAAGCCAAGTACAAAGTGCTTTCAAATATAGTATCAAATATAGCAAATCAGTCTATTATTGCGAAGTGCTGCTTAAATGTTAATTATGATTATCAAATATATCCTCGAGACTCTCCTACACAGTTGGCTCTTTTGGGTGCAGATCATTCTTATAGCCAGGAAATCAAATTATTAACTATTTATAAGGAAGTCATTTGCTGTGATAAGGTTTTCCAACTCTAAACTCATTCTTTCCCAAGTTAGTCTTCTTATTTCCTTTACTCCAAACCCAGTGGATGCTGCGCCTCTTACTAGATTCTATGTTCTACCCTTTCAGTGTGAGATAAAAACGACCTTCTACACAATTACCTAGATTCTAATGTATCATTTTTCATTGCTTTGTTATGGCTTGAACTGTGTTCTCCAAAAGGTCAAGTTCAAGTCTTAACCCCAAGTCAAATGAATGTGACCTTATTTGGAAATAGGGTCTTCTTAGATGTGATTAGTTAAAATGAGGCCAAAGTGCATTAAAGTAGATCCTAAATCCAGAATCACTTGTGTTCTTATAAGGAGTTAACTGGATCCTGACAGAGGAGAGAATGCCATGTGATGACTAAGGCAGAGATGGAAGCCCAAGGTTTACCAGCAAACCACTAAAAACTAGGAAGAGGCAAGGAAGGATTTGCTCGTACAAATTTTGGATTTCTAGCCTCCAGAACTGTGAGGCAAGAAATTTCTACTGTTTTAAGCCACGCAGTTTGTTTCAGCAACCCTAGAAAGCTAAGACACTTGTTCTTATCTGGTTTTGTCTTTCTAAAGATTCTATAGTTCTTTGTTTCCAATCTTTTCTAAGGTGCCTTGAACATCCATTATATTTCTCTGTGTCTGATGGATCTTGTTTTTTATTTTTGCTGACTTCTACCATTCCTCCCTCATTTCATTGGCACAGTTCTTACACATTTTAGAGGCCCACAATTAAAGGTGAAAAAGTCTTCACCAGAGAGAAACAGAAGTTGATGCTAATACTTGAATGTGTTTATTAGGTAACCTGTCATAGTGATCAAAACTTGAAATAGTTTAAAGCAGAATCTGAGGCTGCTGACTGGTACATGAGCTGCAATTCTGGGGCCCTTGGTCACATATTTAAATGCACGGAGGTCTCATAGTTAAATGTAACGCGTCATTTAATTCTTTCAAATATGGTTGGAACATTAAAAATGAGAAAATAAAGAGATCTCTCTCTCATTCCTAAAATAGTTGCAACATCAGAAAGCACTCATTTGCCCTCTTTGGGTTCATACTGTCCAACTTTAAAATAAAAAAAAAACATGGTTATATGATTTATATAGTCTCTTAATTATTTAATATTCTTAAATTCTGTTTTTGACAGTGCTTAGAATTATTGCTCATACTATCACTCTAAGTTAGGCATTTTCTTTCATTCCTTGTGTTTGGAACACTGCATTTCCTTCCAGAGACAGTGACAGAGCCCTTCTTCCCTTCTCTATGTACAAGAAGAGAAAGTGGCACTATTGGTTTGTGTGTCTATAACACAGGAAATATTGGAAAAAGGATTTCTGAGTAGATGCTTAATTGATTGATGACTGCTATGAATTATAGTCCCATAGAAGAGTAATGATGAAGAAATGGGCCCCTGTGTTTGAATCCCTACAATTATCCTATGAACATAGCGTAGTTCCTACTGAGTTAGAAGTCCTCCCCGGCTGAAGATCTGTTGGAAGGATGGGTTTTGCTTCACAGATCTACGGTAAATGTTAGCCCAATTGGGCAGAATGTTTGAGTCTCTAATTAACCCTGCAGGTCAGTCTTTAAAGAAACAAGGGGTAGCATACAGGAGTTTAAAAAAGCATCCCATGCAATTGTTTGCTGAGGGTCAGAGGGCAAACACTGTTGTGACAAGTTGTGTGGACCTGGCGCACTTCCCTGGAGAGGATGCAAGGGAGAAGAGGAGTTGATGTGCCAAAGAGCAGAAGACAGTCCTCAAAATTCTAGGATACTTTTGGTGTCCTTTCAATTAACATGGTTTTCCCTTTTTAATCCAAGGAGTTAGAAAAATAAAGTTATAGGAAATAAGCGGTTATCTAGCCAAACATTTATCTTCAGGGAAGTCCATAGTTAAGGGACTTAAGTCTACATTGAGTATGAGAAAGATACAGAAAATTCAAGTCCACCACAGCGTTCTTCCAACATACATTTTCTACCCTGTCTTTTATTTCCCATATCCTTCCAGGCTCAACTAACTCTACCTTGTCTTCTTCTTCTTTTTTTTTTCAATATTTATTTATTTATTTCTCTCCCCTTCCCACTCCCCCCCCGCCAAGTAGTCTGTTCTCTGTGTCTATTTGCTGCGTGTTCTTCTTTGTCCGCTTCTGTTGTTGTCAGCAGCACAGGAATCTGTGTTTCTTTTGGTTGCATCATCTTGTTGTGTCAGCTCTCCGTGTGTGTGGTGCCATTCTTGGGCAGGCTGCACTTTCTTTCATGCTGGGCAGCTCTCCTTACAGGGTGCACTCCTTGCGCATGGGGCTCCCCTACACAGGGGACACCCCTGAGTGGCACGGCACTCCTTTGTGCACATCAGCACTGTGCATGGGCCAGCTCCACATGAGTCAAGGAGGCCCGGGGTTTGAACCGCAGACCTCCCATGTGGTAGACGGACGCCCTAACCACTGGGCCAAGTCCATTTCCCTCGACCTTGTCTTCTGAATACATAATTTCATCTCTCTGTCCTTTGGTCCATGATGCTGCTTTGATTTAGGAGTGTCTTCTTTTCAAAAGCGTACTCAAACTTGAAGACCAAATTCCTCATTTCCTTATGGGAAATTAATCATCCCTGTATTCCCACAGAACTGTCACATTTAACTTAATATCTATGTCTACTTATCATTTTTTTTAACTAAATTAATTTATTTCTCTCCCCTCCCCCCCCCGGTTGTCTGCTCTCTGTGTCTATTTGCTGTGTCTTCTTTGTCCGCTTCTGTTGTTGTCAGCAGCACAGGAATCTGTGTTTCTTTTGGTTGCATCATCTTGTTGTGTCAGCTCTCCGTGTGTGCGGCACCATTCCTGGGTAGGCTGCACTTTCTTTCGCACTGGGCGGCTCTCCTTACGGGGCACACTCCTTGCACATGGGTCTCCCCTACGCGGGGCACACCCCTGCATGGCACGGCACTTCTTGTGCGCATCAGCACTGCACGTGGGCCAGCTCCACACGGGTCAAGGAGGCCCCGGGTTTGAACTGCAGACCTCCCATGTGGTAGACGGACACCCTAACCACTGGGCCAAGTCCGCCGCCTATCATTTATTTTTTATCACTATTTTACTCTGACTTGATAAACATGTTAGTTATTCTAGATATGTCTCTTCCACTAGAACAGGAACTCAAAGACAGGTACTGAGTCTTATTTCTCTCTAGATCTTATTTCAGGACCCTGTAAATAAAGTAAATAATGCTTGAAATGAAATGTATATGTATGTTGGAGAATAAATAAAATAGTCTCTAGCCAGACGGTTTCTAATACCCTTATCAGCATTACCATTCTCTGAATGGATCTATGATTTGATCTTAGAATGAAATCAAATCAACAAATTTGTAGTCAGCCTCAATTTACTTAAGACTTAAATTTTATTTTCCTGTCAAGAGTCCAGTTGGGAAGCTGCAGATGGTGGGGTATAAAGCTGACCTGGCAATTTTCCCAACGAGGTGAACCAATAAGCATTTTTATCTGTTCCTCTCTAGAGTAACAATGGAGATCAAAAAAGAGGTTGTCTGATGTTTGATGGCTGTGCATGAGTTTTAGTTTATCTCAACGGTATTCCAGCCATTGACCATCACTAAGAATTTATTTTGGTTGCTGAATAAAAATTGTAAGAATATGGACCATTCAAGGAATGAGTTGAAAGACCAGAAGTGAAAAAAGATCTTTTAAAGAGTTACTCATACTGAAGCATCATTAGCCTGATTTGGTCATTTTCTTACTCCCAGGTACAGGACACACTACTTAAGCTGCCATAGACTCAGCCATTCAACCCTATAGCCGAAAGATCTTATCCCGCAGGGAATCTGTCTGAATTACAAGACCCAGTGAATAAAAATGAATAAATAGAGAATGAGCATGAATCATTGATCGAAATAATAGTATGGGCATGTCATTCACCTAGCAACGGAGTAATAAATAATTCCTCGCTTTTATTTTTCATTTTGTTGGAGGTTATGCGTCTTCAGATTATTCATCATAAAGCTAGACTGTGTCACATGCTTCTTTCTATGATTTGAATGAACATACTACCTGTACTGGTTTCCATTTGAAAAAAAGATTTCTTCATTCTTATTATGAAGCTTTAAAGTTTTGCTTCTTTTAATTTAAAACAATGTATACATTAATCCTAAAGTAAATTTAACCCTTTGCCAGAAATTAGCCTGCAGCACTTCTTTTGAATCTTTTTTTTCCCTCTTCTCCTTGTGATGACTACTGTGGAGTTGCCCAGTTAATGATCAATGTAGATAATGTTTTCTTACAAAATCAAACCAG
Organism: Dasypus novemcinctus; assembly: GCF_030445035.2. Lineage (NCBI taxonomy): Eukaryota > Metazoa > Chordata > Mammalia > Cingulata > Dasypodidae > Dasypus > Dasypus novemcinctus. The sequence continues at coordinate 64,992,343 of NC_080676.1, forward strand.
CAGCCTCTGTAGGCCCGAAGATCTGGCTTAACCACCCAGGTCACAGACACACCTACATGGTTGCACCACTTTATAATCTAGTTGTCAATCAGGCTTGGGAAGCTGGAGTAAAGTCAATTTATTGAGTCTGTAAGAGAAGGAAACTCAGGAGACTAACACTAGGAAAAGCAGCTGCTAAAGGGGAAAGAATATCAGTGGGAATCATTTGTGGCCATAGCACCTCTCACTTAACTTTGCAAAGCATGCAAGCAAAGAAGTTGATTTGTTTGAGACTAAATTCCTCCCCACAGTTGATGCACGTGTATGAGAACATAATCTCTTCAGTGACAGGGCAACTTGTGTAGCACAGGAGAGTGTGTAGTTTGAAACCTACAGAGGTGGGTTGCAAACTACAGCCCTAAGCATACTTTATGTATAAACTTGAACATGACATTTAAGGCCTCTGAAACCTGATTTCCTCATCTAAGAAGGACATGCCTGCTTTACAGACTTATTCTATGGATCGAATTAGAGCAGTCCTCTAGCAAACAGAATTTGAATGCCTACTCTGCACTTTCCGAGCTCCAGGAAATACGGAGCTGTATTGGGTGTCATCCTTACCCTTGCGCTCATGTTTGAGAGTGGGAGTCATGAAAACAAAATAAAAAATACTCAATTAATAATTTCCTTGATGGAAATATAGTATATTTTAAAACTAGATGCAGTCATGGGGTTCTTGCCATAATATTTTCCTGTATTTTTGTGAGTAGATTTAGTTTTCTCTTTTAGAAAACAATGTGTAAGATTCACCTCCAAACCTTGTTCACTAGACCCGGCTTTCTAATTCTATATAGGCTTCACTGTATCCTCTGTGCTCAAGGACAAAAATGACACCAGGAAACTACTTATTTTTATTTCTTTCCTTTTTTGGGAGGAGGGGCTCCTAGCTCTGCTATGTCCCACACTTAGAGGAGTAGAAATGGTTTCCATAGACAAGTGCTTTTTCACCCAGGGCCTATTGTCCCATCCTGGAAAGATTATACCAGCCTGACCATGTTTGTACTTGGGAACGCAGCCAGTGTGTTCTGCTTCCCAGTTCCAGAAAAACCCTGAGGTTTGTCATACCTGAATTATGTCAGCCCCTCTGGTGAAGGAGGTAGGGATGTCCATTATCCTGGGTCCAGCTAGGTCTTTGTCTTTTTTGTCTGATCATTTTGACTCTCTTCTTTCTTATATGTGTTGTCCTCGTTTCATGTGGCATTTTGTGGTAAAATGCTGTTTTCTGCCAAAGCAACCATTATGAAAGCATTTGCATAAGAAGGGAGTAGTATCCCCTATAAGCATACAGGGACCTGAGAAGGTCAAGCTCAAAAAGGACTTTAGAAATCCCACCGAACTTGGCAAACCCTTTATTGTACTTGCAGTGAGGTTGAGAAACAGAGAGGCTGATTCCAAGGTCACACAGCAAGTCAGGGTATTAGAAAACTGGAACTTATTTTAAACAGTTATGCATCCATTTACATAATGCAACATTTTTGTACTTAGGATTTAGGGGAAGTCAAGCAAGGAGAGTGTAGCAGAGTATGAGTGGCAACAGGCTGCTGGAATGGCTTAATTCAGCCCTACAATCTCTGACACAAAGACGGTGTGTGTCCTGGATGAGAGATTCACAGATGGGATTCTGAAACATGTCCCCAAATCACAAGCCTGTGACTTCTCCATCCTGTTTCCTGGACTTGAACTTCAGCTACCAGTGGGCCACATATTTTGTAAGTAAAGGTGAATCTGGAAGAATTTGAAACCAGAGAATGATGTTGAATCTGAGAGTCTGAATTAAAAAGAAAATAAAATGTGTTTTTTTTTCCCCTGGAGTTCATCCAGGAATCCAAAGGGAATGCACCTCCTTTCTATTTTGCCTAAGGACTTTTTTTTTTTTTTTGGTCTGGAAAGGGTGGAGAGGATTTCTGTAAAAAGAAAGCTGAGTTACCTCAAAATACAGCCTCCAGGAAGAATGAGGCACATCCCCTGCCCAACCTATTATTCCTGCTGAGGAGGGAAAAATCGGGGCACTAAAAGTGAAACCTACAGTCTCCAGTGCTGAAAACTTGCTAGAAATCAACTGTTATATAAAGTCAACCGCCTCACAGGCTCTTTAGGAAAGAAATACTGTAGGGAAAAAATGTCTGAGTCAATAGTGGAAATTCTGTTTATGATAATATAGATGAGCATGAACTTCAAGGAGGTTAGAATCAGTAAAAAAAAGATGCCAAATATTTAACAAAACTAAGTCTATTTCCATATTGCAACTAAGTCCACTTAACATACTGGAAAACTGACACATGCATAGGAGAAGGACCCAGCTTTAGGTAATATAACCAATTTTCTGGCAGAACAAGGATTTAACCTAAATTCCCTGACCCTTGGGCCAATGTCCTTTCATGAAGGATCCTTAAAAAGCAAGGTGGGTTGCCCTCACTGTGGCTTTAAGTAAGAAAATTATTAAAATCTGAGATCATACTGGAATATATTCCATATGGAACCAGAAGGGAAGGTGATGTGATATACAATTAGAGTGAGTAAATATTTATTCATTAGCTATCTGGTCAACAAAAAGAATTTACCTCAGATCAAACAGTTGAGACCTGGATCCCAGGTATCTGCTGTTGGTTCTAGTCTTCTTTCTACTCTTCTACCCTGGCAATCGACTGCATCATCTATGGCCACTTCCTGTGAAAGCAAGCATTTGGAAGATGTGGCAGGAAATAGAAGGGTAAGAACTAAAGTACAGTGTAATCAGACTACCTGGTGAAACGCTAGACTATTTGATGTTTGGAAAAAAATAGCAATTTATGGTGGTATTAAGTAGCTATGTTCAGAACTGCAGACCTGAATAAATAATAGGTAACTGAAATTTATTCAGAACTTATAAACTAGTTACTGCTTTAAGGTTGCTTATGGAAATTAAGTGTTATAATATGGGATATTTTGGCTTTACACTTGAAGAGACTAAGGTTCAAAGAAGCTAAGTAAGCATACCTGTATTCAAACCCAAGTTGGTTTGCTTTAAAGACTTGCTCTTTCAGAAATAGACCAATCAATTAGAGTGGAGCTGAGTGCGTTCATTTAAATGAATTATTATAGTGATAGGAGGAAGTTAATTTTATTAGTAATAGTTTTACTCTAAGTTTTAAAAATTAAATAATACTAGATGCTAGTGAAGTTGTGGTATGGTGAGCACTGTTGTACATTGTTAATCTAAGCATAGACTTAGAATATTTGGAAATCAATATAATGATATGTTAGTCTTCAAAATATTTTTATCTGTTAACTGAATAATTCAGTTTCTGAGAATGTATTTTAACTAATAGTGTAGTGATTTTTGCTTTAAGGTACTAATGTCACACACAAAAAAAGGAAAACAAATTGAATGACCAATGAATGAGAAATGGCTAAATAAATTTAATATATTTATGCAGAAATTTATAAACATCGTGTTCTTTAAAAATGCATTTAATGACCTAAGAATGCATTCATATATCCAAGTTAAATGTCAAAAGTGGGCATATGCATGCGTATATATAAGCACACATATATATTTTTTAAATATATATTTAATATGTAATATATGTATAGTTTTATAAAACACACACACTTGTGTCTAAAATGTATCTCTGGAAAAAGAATATACCAAAATGTTAAAAGTGGTTACCAGTAGGTTTTAGGATAATAACTACATTTTTTCCCCATAACCTTCTATATTTTCTGTTTTCAACAGCATATTGGTAGTCTAAATAAACAAAAATGATATGAAAGAAAAAAGGGGTTATTTTTTATATAATGCTATGATCAGAGTTCTTATGTCAATATAGATAATATTACAAAGCAAAAAAGCTTGAAAATATTTGACAAATATATTAAAGGTTTAATATCCTTATAAAAAGAAAACATTACCAGAGCAGATACACTACCAGTGTACCTGGAGAGTGGGGTGGCAAAGGATATTAATAAACCATTTAAAAAGAAATTAAAAGGATTAATAAACACATTGAAACACATTTCATCTTACTAGCAATCAAGAGGATTCATATTAAAATAAGAATTTTTTTTCCTCTGTAAAGTTGGAAAAGGTAATCCTCAATGCTATGGAATGTATCCTCATATGAATGCGATTTGAAGCAGTCCTTTTGGAAAACAGTTTGACATTGTACCTATCAAGTGTCTTAGGTCCATAACTTTTGACTTTTAATTTGGCAAGGGAAAATACACATAATGCTGTGAAAACAGAAAATTTTGTGCTATGATGATCATTTTGTTTACAACATATGTACATACACACCAGGAGTAGCTCCATGGAAAATGTTTATTGTACTTCTCTCAGAGTGGTGTTCTTATGAATGACTTTTATTTTTATATTTTGATCTTTCAGTTTTTCCCCTAGAGATCATATTATTTTTGTCATCCAAAATTGTTTAAATGTAAAATGAAAGTCAGTGTGAGAGAGATGTATTTATCTCTGTAAATCTGAAACTACTTATATGGACTATATTGGAGCCCTTCAAAAGAAAGGCACTATCTAAATCCAGAGAGGTGGTAAAAATACTATTATTTTAATCACAGGTGAAGTGTCTGCTAAATGAGCTAGAGCTGCCATGGACATGAAATTGAAGGTAGAATAAATACAGGAAAAAAGAGAGAGATGAAGGCAATCTCTTTCCCTGAAATACAGTGCTTGAAAACATTGGTTCTAACTCAATTCCACCATTTAATATCTTTCTCTGTGCCTTCCTCATCTAAAAATAAGGATTATAACAATACAGCCTAAGTTTCTTATGAGAGTTATATATTTGTTATTTGTAAAGTGTTTTTGGATAGTACCTGGCCCATAGAAATGTACAGAGAGAGGGAGAGAGAGAGCCAGAAAGAATCTAAATCCTGCCCACCATTTTGCCTGTTATTACATGAGCATTTCCACAAATAAGAAATCACAGCTTGAATATGAATATAAGATTTAGAACAGAACCCATTTCCCCTTCAGCAGAGCTGATGACCCCAAAATGGATGTGATCTCATATCTTAGACTAAAAAGAAAATTGATTTGGTGAATTAATTTAGTTAGCTTCAGCAGCCTCTCTCAGTGCTAATTTTTCTTCCCTATCCAAGGCAGGTAGGGCAAGGAAATCTCTTAACTTGGGAAAGAGCAGAGCTTTACAAGTTGCTTGGTGTATTCTGTTGGTCATACTAGAACGTAATGGTAATTGCCATTTAAAAGATGAAATTGATTTGGTTTTGCAGAACCTTGGAAAGTCCCAACATTTCTTAGCTTTTCACACATGCTCTACAAAACCCCAAACTTTTTCTAACATCATAGATTTCTCATGCTGCCATGTTTCCCCTTTGGCAAATAATTATTAAGTGTTTGAGGTACTGAGCTTGGACTGAAAACATTATTCTCTCTTAATTTAACTAAATACTGTGCTTGATTCCTGGAGAAACTGCTTCTCTCTAAAATAAATGTTTGTCTCATAACAAAGTATTCGGGGAAAGAATCTAGTGTTCAACTTTCTAGTTCTCTCTTAGGGAGTTAAACTGTTCCATGGAACTTATATTCATTGAGCTTTAAGATTCTAAACGTGATTTGATGAACATAAATGTACTCTGACCTCAAAAAGTTCATTGCTTAAAGAGGGAGATAGACAAGTACACACCTTTTGCAAAGCAGCATTTTATAAATGTTTTATATACATTCATATAAAAAAAGAGAAGGTTTAATTTCAACTAAGGTATTGGAGAATTCCTCATGAAGGTGGCTTTCAAATAACCCTTGAAAACATTTAGAATTTATCAGAAGAGAATGAAAGCTTTCCAGACTGAGACCAGAACGAGCAGAGGAAAAGAAACAGTCAAATGGGGCAAGCAAGTATAAAGCAAAGCAGAATATAAGGAAGAGGAGGATGAAAAGGTAGTTTAGGGCCAGTTTTGAAAAGCTTTGATTCCCTGGCTAGATAGATGGTTTTGTTTATTGGCATTTGGGCACTCAGAGGAGTGACGTGAACAGAGTTGTTCTTTAGGAAAAATGAAGTGGTGGTTAGGGGACTCTAGAAGGAAAGGAAGAAAGTGGAAACATTTATGGATATTCCTTTTCTACTTCACTCAGGTAGTTAAAACATAAAAGAATTTATATGGTTAGAACCAGGGCACACATTCTTTCTTGGAGTTTCAATTCCTATAAAAACAAGTCACCATTTTTTTCTTTCCTTTCATCAGTGACTCCTTAATCCTACCCACGTTTACCCATACACTTGGCCTCTTTTAGTCTCCTTTCTTTCTCAATTCAATAGAACTTGGTCTTCTGCAGGAACCCACTGCAACACTCATCTCTATTCTGTAACTTTGTGAAAACTACGCATTTCCCTACCCTCGCTGTTGCATGTCAACATAGGTCCAGAAGCACAAAATTGCTTGCATCTCTTGCTTTCCAGACTCTTATCAGTACTGTGTTTTCCCCTACCCAACCTCACATAGGCTGGATTAAGAACATCAAACAAATACTTTCTGGGTGCTAAGGGTTTATATACCTGCTTAACTTTCTTTCACAGGAATATAAAATGGATCCTTTGGCATTTGATATTTGATGAAGGTGGTATTCCAGACCACTTATTTAATAAGTGATGAAGGTCAGTTTGCTAATTTGTAGGAATAGGAGGAGTGGATCCTCATTTGTTTCTTATACCATTATAACTCCCAGAAAGTTAGATTTGGCATGAGATGATATTATGATTGAGAAATGTTATAACATTTGGCTTGGACTTTGCAAACCATGTCTGGAAAACAGGACATAAAGGAAAAGATGATCCATTTAATTATAGAAAAATTAGAATTCATCTACACCAAAAGACAAAACTATAGTCAAGTTTGAAAGACCAAATGTACATGCACACATGCACACACACATGCAAATATTTGCAGCATTTATGATAAAGAGTTAATATCTTTAATATACAGAAAGGTCTTCCATGAGTCATTGTCAAGAAGGATATTCAACAAAATGTTAAGAGTGTTATTTCTGGAAAGCATATGTGTTGATCCCAGGTCTTAGAGTTTCTCTACTCCCAAAGACATGGATTCACAGCAGTGGCATTTTCATTGCAGGGGCCAGTGCTGACCCCTAGTTCTGAGGCCATGAGGTTTTAAAGTCATCTGAGTGAATAGCTGAGTAAGGAAGTTGTGAGCTCTAAATGGAGTGGCATTGACTCCTGAGGGCTTGAGAAACCCACTTAAGAACTTTGTTTTGCTTACATATTTGCAAAATAGGGATAATAATATCTATGTCACTAGGATGCTAGGAAAACTAAGCACCATCCCTAAACCTTTGTGATCCATGGATAAGCATTGTTGTATGTTAGGAACAGGGAATTGTTTCTTTGTCACCTCCTGCTTGAATAAAAGTGTGCATGATATTTGCATCCAGTATTCACGCAAATTCTGAAATCAAACATTATAATGTATACTTTAATTAGCTCTTTTTATGGAAATGCATGTACTAAGTTCAAATTTAAATGGACCGTTAGCTACTTTTTTTGTTATAATGGTGAGAATATCTTAATGTGAAAAAACACAGGTTTTTTTCCTCCACATATTGTACTTTTTCCTGTACATCATTTAAGCATCTTAGTATCTGTGCAACTTCACTGCCTCAATTGTATACTCCAGGGGATGAGCACAGTGAGGTTCAATTATAGAAGTAACCTAAGAGAAATATGAGTAATCCTCCAAATCTTTTCCCTGTATGCTGGACACAGGTCCAAGTAAAGGTCTTTAGAAATCATTTAGTTCTGCCTCTCGTTTCACAGATGGAGAATCTGAGTCCAGAGTTGTTAAGCAACTTGCCCCAAGGAGACAGAGCCAGCTAATAACAGAGCTGGGAATAGAACGGTATTTCCTAACTCCCAGTCCATTGCTCTTTCCCCTTAACTACCTGAAGTTCTCAAGTGTCTGCAGAGAGTACATTATCTTAGACTTTGTTCAGAGTCTTGGTAGATGTGTTAGATAGACACTGTAGCCAGATTTAATCGTGCTGCAGGCAGAGGTGGCACATAGATAGAATTTGACTGTTTAGTCCTTCAAATCCTGCTGGAAATCTTTTGACTTTGTTGAAAATACTTTGTTTACATTTTAAAAGAATAATGTCAGTAGTTCCTTTAGAACATGAACCTTAGATTTAGGGGTTCAAATGATTACATATCTGCATTACTGTAAATAAGAATCTAAAACGTATTTCTGGGCCGTAGTGCTAGTGGCGTCTTCTCTAGAACATTAGTTTCCAAGTCTTAACTTTTTCAGAATTGCCTAGCAGTCTTTATAAAATACAGATGCTGCCATGAAACAGCCCTGGAGAGTCTGATTCACTAGCTCTAGTGTCATATCCAGAAATCTGTTTTTAAAAAGTTCCTTGGATGAGTCTCATGATAGTACAGGTTTTCATACCACTGGAATAGAACACAGCTTTTAGGGAAAGAATCACCTGCCCTTCTCTATTGACTCTTTTTTTTTTTTTAATATATTTTTTATTTATTTTTCAAAGGTACTTAGATTACAAGAAATGTTACTTAAAAAAAATAAAGGATTCCCATATGCTGCACTCCCCACACCTCCCACCCTTCCCCACATTAACAACTTCTTTATTAGTGTGGTACATTAATTGCAGTTGATGAACACATTTTGGAACATTACAGATATGACTTCTCTACCCATGCCCCTTCTGTCCCCTTTATCTGAACCTATAGTTTGTGCTGGAGTTGGTAGGTATATGTTCAAGAGATTTGAATCTCATTTGACTCTTAAGTTGTGTATGGGTTTGGAATTTTAATACATGGTATGAATAATTATACTGCATTTTAAGTACGTTTTTTTGTATTATAACCAGTGACCATTTTGTTAACTACAGGTAATAGCAACAATCATTCTTTCTACTATGTCAGTGAAGAAATGAATGCTACATTTGATATACATTTGGAGCATTGTAGAATGTCATCATATCTTTTCTATTACAAAAATAGAAATACAAAGGAGGCAAACCCAAGGTTATATGCAAACTTGTGAACTTTATTCCTAATATGTATATACCAATCCAATTCTACTCATCCTATCTTCTAGATTTGAGAAGAAATCTTAATCTTCACTTATAATTATCTAGGTCAATTGTAACTTTTATTCAGTACAGTGGGAATGGGTTTCCAGAGTTGGGTATGTAGGGTGTTAATATAAATATAACTGAATTAAATAGAATGTTTAGCAGTAATGAGAGTATTTTAATGAATCACATTATAGACTTCAATGTGCATTTCATCTTCACTAAATCATGATAACCAGGTTCAGATTTTACATGAATGTTCTTATGTATTTGTGTTAATATATTTTAAGGAAAAGTTGATCTCTCATGTTTTAAGACTTATTCAATTAATTACTTAAATAGAAGCATCATGTAAAATAATCATGTTTTATTAAGTGTACAGAAAAAGATATTATACTTGAGCACTAATAGAAACTGAGTATGATAAAATAGAGAAAAGAAATATGCAAAAACATAAGCTAGTGTATGACCCCATGTTTCAAGAAATAATGATATAAAAAAGCAGTGCCTACACCTGGAGTTTTTGTGGGTTTTTTGCTATTAAACAAGGGTTTCTTTTTTTTTTTTTTTTAAATGGGCACATTTCCCAGTATTTCTATTTCCTGCACATGATATGGATGTTTGTTTGTTTTTACAAGATAACGGACCAGTAGTTTAAAATGATACTGAAATACACTCTGAAAAATCAGGTGACTTATGTTGGCCTTACTTTGTGTGAAACCACTAGCATGTCTCTGGGAAGAATAATTTGAAAACTTTTCAGCCATCAGGCAAAGGATTTTAATTTTTGTAGTGAAGAAATAGTACAGTGAATTTGAGTTTTTCCTCTTGACTTTGTGTAATCATTCTTGAAACACCACAACTAGATTTGAAAAAAAAAAGAAAAGAAAAAAACAAAAAAACTTTCAGAAACTTTTCCTGAAGTTCTACTTTTCAGTTGCAAAGTCTAAAATAACTTTCTGAAATGCCTTCCCTAAGTCACAGTGGCTACGATTTGCTTGGTGAGATTTTTGCTCTGTTTTAGGAGAGAGTGCACTTTCTTATGAAAGAGACAAGGGAAAGTTTTACCTTTCTGTCTCTCTCCTGTTTTTTTTTTCCCCCTTTCTTTTTCTTTTAAAGATTGGTGATAAGGAATTCTAACTGCTTAATGAGATGGGAGAGGCTTCACTCCATTGGAGTGGAGGAGTCCAGGTGGAAGTTGATGGATTGGACAGGTAAAGAGAAGAGTCCCGCCCCTTCATGCCTATAGTTGGGTATATAGTAGGGAACATTAAGTTATGTACAGAGAGAGAAAGAGAGAGAGGGACTTGAGTTCTGTTATCTTCTTAGTAGATTCATACTTTAAGGGTCTCAAGGGGGTGGGTGGGTTGCCAAATCCTGGAGCCAGAAGAGAGGACAGCGGCATTGATCAATCTTACAGCTAACATGTTGTACCTGGAAAACAATGCCCAGACTCAATTTAGTGAGGTAAGGATTTTAGATTTTAGCCCTCATTTAGAGATGGTTATTTCTTTTTATTTTTTAAATGAAAGTTTACCTACTTGTTGTTCTTGGTCACCCAATGTAATGTTTTTGCAAATTGTATATAGGAATCTCCTGTTCTTGGTTAATATTTTCAGTGGTGACTGCAAGATTTTTTAAAAAAATAGGAAATGCTATAAAGAACAGGAAAGGGAGAGGAAAAATTTCTAGGTGTATATATTTATATATATATGAAGACACTTAATATTCAGGAGTTTATAAAATCATTGCTAGAACAGACTAAGAAAGATCATAATCTGCTAGAAATTTTGAAATGACTCCTCTTTTGGGTGTTCACAGACCAGTAAGAAAAATTAGTTGACTGTCTTAACTTCTTAGCTCAGTTCTATCTCCATACTTCATCTTTAAAAGCAAATGAAGCTTTTTTTCAAAATAATCAGGTGAGATATTTTTAAAGCCATCTCTCCTTTGAATTAATTCAATCCCAAGACCTACCTAAATCCGAGGGGACTTCAGTAACATCGCTAATATCTGGTGATTGACTTAGACTTTTACTATATAATGACAACTGTTATTTTGAAGCGATGCATTATCAAACATTTATACATTCATAAATGTAAATGCGCATTATATTATAGTATATAGGATTTTATTTAAGGAATTGATTTGAGTCTCTGCTCTCGCCACACGTTTAATGACTTAGGGATTTAAATCAGTGGGCAAAGGGGTAAGAAAAAACTCCTGAAGACTGTAAGGCTTTGAGGAAGTTTCCTAAGGTTGAGGGAGGTCTAACAACAATATTAGTTTACATTCCTCAGAATAGGGCAGCTGTGTTGACACTAATCAGATTGGGGAGGGGGTGTGGGGTGGAGAGAGAGAGCTCAGAGCTTCTGATGAAAATGCTTGCAGGTAAATGCTTGGGAAAGTAGACTGGAGCACTCAAACTGAGCTCCTTAAAAATCAAAACAAAATGCATGGTCCCGGCAGGGTGTTCCGCTGCAGACAGCAAAAGGAAGAGTCCAGCAAGCGCCAGGAAAGCAGGACCTGCACTATTATACTGGCGGTGCTATTGTCTGGACACCTGAACTGTGTAAATATAACAGGGGAAATATCGAGTTATCTAAAGAAGGAAAAGGAAGTGTCTCTTTTCCTTTAAAATAGTCAAGTATGTTTGCTTGTTCTCAGTAGAGAAACTTGAGTTTCTTGCTTTGCCTTATTATTGAAAGTTACCTCAAAATGTTGCCAAACCCTTTTAAAAATGGAGGTAAATTTGAAGGTTATTTTTTGCCACTTTTTTCCCAGCTTTTAATCATTAAAAAAATAATCTGGCCAACATATCATATATGAAATTGTCTGTCTTGTCTCATGAGGTATTTCACCCAAGTATTTGTAAGCAGGCCCTAGCCGACTTTGTTGTTTAAGGATGGGATTGATGTGTGTATAAATATAAAGGAGAAGAACTATAAATTGGTTCAAAGATATCTTTAAGAGAAGTATAAATGAAAAAATAAGAAAAAAAAGTAAAGCAGAAAATGATTAAAAGTGAAAAGTACTCTTATGAACAAAAAAACTGCATAAATGCTGTGATGAGAAGATATCTGTTGTGGTTACTGCCTTTTATGGAGACAAAAGAGACATGTTGTATGTGTGAATATGGCATCCTTATGATCAAAGAATATACCTCTATGTGGGTTTGAGTTTGTGAAAACTTCAGGTATATCACAGTTAGGAGCGCAGATGGGAATACTCGTCTATTTTCTCTCAGAATGCTGCTGAAGTACATAGACGACACCTATGACAAAACATGGCTGCACTTCCCTCCCTTCCTGGGTCTGTTTTGCATAATGCATTTTCACATTCCATGTTCTTCCACCAGTGTCTGTATTATGTGATATCTGCATGGCCTTGGACTTCTATTTTCTTAGGAACAGCCTTGCCTCCTAGAGTGTCTGTTTCAATATCTGGTCGTCTGTAAAAATGCAGCTCTATATATGAGTATACGAAATACCTGGGGTCGCGTGGTCCTGAGAATCCTGAAAGTTATTACACTTTGGAAACCATTTTAAGATAGTATTTATGCAGAATATCAAAGCAACAATCTGCTATTACAACACAAGAATTGATAGAAATTGATCTAGGCGTCAAAAGGGAAAGGACTACTAGTGACAGCGAAAATTATTTTAAAAATGTAAGCCAATCTATGACCTCAAATAATTTAATTTGCTATTAATTTCTTTGGGTTGATAAGGTTGATAACTCAAAAACTATATAATGGGGGACAGGTGGTAGGTGGGGGGCAGCTTGGTGGTTAGGCTCCTGCTTCCCTTGTACAAGGTCCCAGGTTCAGTCCCTGGTACCTCCTTAGGAAAAAAAAAAAAGAAAAAAGGCCAATATAAAAACACTGTTCATTCTTCCTTTTCCACAACTTTCCAAGACATGTCTCCCAAGCAGAGCTGAACTTTGAAAGATTTTAATGAATAGGAAAGGTCTGGAAGGGAGGAGAACATGGGCAAGATATAACAAGCATGGTTTAAGGTTCTACCCTTGGGTCACGATGCTGAGGCCTTAAACGAGCAACGCTCCCCTGTGCCAGGTTTGGAATGACACAGCCTCTGGTCTCAGACTTGGAGAGGGAGAGGCTGAAGAGAAAGAAAATTCTCTACAGATCAATTGGAGAAGTTTTAGAACAACTTCTCAAATTTATTTAACTCACGTGGATAACATTCATAAAAAGAAAAAGATTAATTTTTAGTTGCACTGTCTTGCCAAAAACTGGGCTGAATTTTTGAGGAACAGAAAAAAAAGAGACTGAAATTCCTCTTCAGAAAGAGATATTTACTAAGATTTTCTATCTTAGTGTTTTGGGTCAAGAGGGAAAGGTACTTTAATAAATGGGTTGCTGTTGTCTAGAATTAAATGAGATTTCGGGGCTCATATACTGAAACATTTCATTTAAAAAATTGGGGTTAATGCTTTTTCTTTATGCAGTGGAGAGAGCTACATGTGAATAAATGAGTTCCATTTACCTAACTTTTTTTCTCCTTGGTACATAGGAGAGATAGAATACACTCTAAAAAGGGCTATCATGATTCACTGTAGATGGTCCAAAAGTTTCTGTAAAGAACCGTTGCACGAAACTAGCGAAGTGCAAGGTGAAAAGAGCTGAGGTAGCAGGATAAGCTTCAAGTCTGGATCACGGTCATTTAATTGACCTCTGAGCCTGCATGGTCAAGGGGAATGCTTTCTCCTATCCCAATACTGTTTCTACTGACTGATTTTCTTTTTTTAATGGAAGTGATTTTTCTCTTGCTAGTTAACAAATGCACCGTTTTAAGCTACCTTTTGTTGTGCTTCTGAGTTGTTTAGCAGCAGAGGTAAATGCACATTAAGTAAGAAGCAGAAGCTGCAGGTTACATTAAGTGTCAGCCAGGCTGTACTCCTCACTCCAGGCTGTGGCCTTAGATTAAACTACTGTTTTATAACTGGGTGCCTCAAGCTCAGAGGGGACTGAAAGAGATTTTAGATCACAGATCAGAGATCATACCTTCCTTCCCTACCATCGAAATAACAATATGGTGATAATAAATCCTTTCGCCAAGATAAGGAAAAGCATGATTGTTTTGTTTTGCTATTCAGAAGAACAGTGGTCCTCGATGGCAGTGTAAGGAGTGCAGTAGGAAGTATGAATTAATTTCTAGGTTATCTAGAGCAGCCAGAAAATATTGGTGTTCTTTCATCATACTACATACCTGCTTTTGAGTGTAAAATTGCTAAAATATTCTTAGATGATGAGGATATTCAGAATTTAGATTCTATATTCTGTCTTGTATCTGAGATTGAGATATTTTTATTTATCAAGCAGGTATATGGGTCAAAGGTTTGAGAAACATGTTATCACGAATGTACTCTAGCTTTCTTTGACAGCCATAGAATTGAGTGGGAACTGAACTGGTGGATAGAGGAAGCTAGGTAAAAATCTTTCCTTTTTGGCACCATTAAGTGATTAAGCACTTTTCCCCTGTTGAATAATTTTTCTCACTTGCAATTTTTCTCTGTGTAATAAATAAGAAAGAGTGAACTTAGATACCAAAAAGACAGCTCCCTGAAATCCAACCTGATTTTTTTTTTCCAGAAAAGTTGTGCTGTTTTGAAGATGAATTTTTTTTCCCAAGCCCAGGGTACTCTCAATATTCTTTTGACTGTATAAGAAAAAGACCAGACAACTGGTAAAGCATCATTGTCAAGTATCAATTTAGTGGGCTTTGGAGCCAGTAAAGGGAGTCCAGTAGCATAGCAGATTTTGAGTCTGGAAGAGAATGGACTGAAGTGACAAAGTGAAGTTTATCCAAAGTTTGAACTGTAAATCTTAATCCTAGTTTTCTCTTAAAAATAAAATTTGGAGGCAGAAGAAAGTTGTGAAATGTGACTTGTTGATGTGGTTACACTCTAAATATTCTTTCATTTAGTTAACTAAATTTACCATTTAGTTAAATTAAATTGCACATTGTCAATTTTCATGAATAACAGTGATGAGGAGGAGAAATGAAAGAAGAAGGACTGACTTACTCATTTTGGTAAATGTTTCCTGAGTATCAATTTCAGGTAGCATGGTGCATTGGTGCACAGGCTATAATCTGAGTAAGAAAGGGTTCTTGCACCCAAGATGTTTACAGCTAATAGGGGGAATGAGACAGGTAAACATGATATAATTCAAGGCAGACCTTATATTTATGAAAAGTGCAAGCATGATAATATAAAGGGATGAGAGGGAAGTGAACTTGGCCCAATGGATAGGGCGTTCGTCTACCACATGGGAGGTCTACGGTTCAAACCCCGGGCCTCCTTGGCCCATGTGCAGCTGGCCCACACGCAGTGCTGATGTGTGCAAGGAGTGCCATGCCACTCAGGGGTGTCCCCCACGTAGGGAAGCCCCATGCACAAGGAGTGTGCCCTCTAAGGAGAGCTGCCCAGCATGAAAGAAGTGCAGCCTGCCCAAGAATGGCGCTGCACACACGGAGAGCTGACACAACAGATGATGCAACAAAAAGAAACACAGATTCCCGTGCCGCTGACAATAACAGAAGTGGACAAAAAGAAGAACACGCAGCAAATGGACACAGAGAACAGACAACTGGGCCGGGGGTTGGGGGAGGGGAGAGAAATAAATAAAATAAGCCTTAAAAAAAATAAATAAAGGGATGAGAAAGAGATCTCCTACATGTATGAAAATCAAGGAAGTCTACATGTTTATATAGGCTGCACTTGCAAGAACAGGTAGAATTTGCTAAGTCCTGGATATGCCAGAGGGAAGGAGAATTTCAGGTGAAACATCAGCAAAGGCACAGAGATGGGATAATTGCTGGTATACTCAGAATCTGTAGATAAAGCATCAACTCCTCATTGCATTCTTTTCCCTGATCCCCCACCTCCAAGTGAAAAGGCAATATATATCTGGGTATAAAGCAGATACAGTGGTTTTGATACCGAGATGCAAACCAGGAAAAAAAGTGTTTAAAACCCAACCCTCACTGAGAGCTAATTCAGAATAGTCCCTGTGAGGAAATCAGGAATGAGCAAGTTATCGTCACTGACCTCTGGGAATTCACAGTCCTAGGAAGTGTACAGGGTGTTCAGAAAGGACTGGAGTATAAAGAAGAATGCAAGGACATCGAAAGGATAGAATTGTTATGAGGAACATTGTCTCAAAGACAGTGAAATGGAGACAAAATGTTCATGAGGAAAGTAGTATTTCCCATGGTTTGAGGATGAGAATTCTGCCAAGGAGGGAGGAGAAGATGGTCCTTCTGGGTAGAGGGTAGAAAATAAAGATGAAAAAAATCAAGGAAGAACTGCACAGGACCAGTTGAATAGATGGAGAGGAATAGCATACTAATATGTAAAGAGAACATGTTGATTTAAACCCTGATCTATATTTAATATATATGTCAAAATGAAAAGCTTTTGAGAAACATCAAAAGATGGTAGGGACATTTTAATGCACTAAGAACTGGAACCCATGTACATTTTGAAAGTTTGGGCAGTCTTCAAAATATGAAACTCAAAATTTTGACCCCATGCTTGGAGGATGATAAGTAGCAAATGCAGGGTGGGAGAAGAATTAGCCCAAATGATCTTATGGGCTTGGAAAAGTTGCAGACACCCTGTGTCCATTCTCTCAGACTTACAGAGACAGGTGTGGTATCTTACCTTTTATAGGGACTTGATAATTACATTTTTTAATTAATGGAAAAAGCTAGGAACAAAAGTTATGCTGATTCTCTATATTACTTAGAAGTTAGCACTATTTATCAAATAGTCATCTTAGAATCAGAACAAGAAAACATTTTCCCTGTACACAGCTCTAAATACAAATAGTAATCCTGAAGCTAAATATGTGAGAGAATATAGCAAGCATGACTTGTGTTCAAGATGAGAATCCCAACTGGGAAATATTACAGCAGAAGGAATATGAATGCCCCATTAAACAAACAACTCTGCCCCCCATCTTCAAAACAAACAAAACATTTAAGATATTAGTATCATAAACACAAAAATCTTTGTCATAAAATTTGCAAATTTCATTTGGGAAAAGGATACACATTTGTTTTTCAGATTTGAAGAGAAATATTGGGGAAGACCTTTCTTTATCCACATTAGTATCCCCTCCTTCCACAACTTCCTCCTTCACTTCTGTTTCACCAAGGAAGAAAATGTAGGCAATTCAAGAAAATGGACATCCAAGCTTGTATCTCATTCTCTTCTCATCCTTACCAATACAATTCTCCACTTGTATGAAGTGGATTTTGAAGATATTCAATTTAACATATAATTGCCCTGCTTTTAACTTGATGTGGATATTAGGGGAAACAGTGAAGTTCCACAAATTACTATGTTGCTATATAGCCACCCTTGAAGAAATCCTTAGTTCAGTGTCTGTAAAGTCCTTTTAGATACAGCACTTTATACTTCCCATTATTTTATTTTCTTATTTGGTCTGATAGCATAGCACACCTACACTATTGAGAAAGCATTCATTTACATTTTCAAAGCAAAAAAAAAAAATCTTGAAGATTATATAATTTAAAATGTACTTTTAAATTTGATAATGACTCACTCTTCACATACTGGGTTTTGTTTTTTTTTTCCCCTTAAATGCAGTTGTTTAAATTTCTTTTCCAAAGACGAATTAAATTGGGCTTCATATAAATTCTAACAGAGATGGTTTCACCAGATAATATTTACCTGTCAATTTAAAATTCAGAAACTGGTGTTAAGATAAAGAACATGTTGGTTCTAGGTAAAGGAATTACTGGCAAGAACAAAAGAACTATGCAATGTTAGTGGATATATGAAGTTTTAAACTGATATTCCATGCGAAACTTTTAATCTGAATTGCATCTTGCCTGTGCTTCTTGAATGGCAAAAAAAAATTTCCTTATAAAAACTGAAAGAGGGAATTTTCAGTCAAGTTGTAGTGTGTTGCCAAAGGCGGAAATTTATGAAATACTCTCATCAGCTATTCTGGAAACACTACAAAAGAAAGAGTTCTACTTTCTTATTGGTGCTAAAGCCATTAATAGGTACAGTTTAGTGTAATACCCCTCTGAGAATTACCACCCCCAAAGTGAGCTTGCCTTGGAAAAAGCTCTGTATAGGCATTTTCTTTTTTTCCTTTTAAGCTTGCACAAAACACCCAAAGGGGCCATTTCCAATCCAGGCAGTGATCTTTCTCAAGTTTATTCTTCCTCAGATCACAGAGACAATGGGAAATATGCCCTGTTTACTCAAATCAGTCTGGATTAGTGTCAGTCTATTGATGGAATTGGAATTAAAAGGAAAACCATTACCCTCTAAGGGCAACATCAGATGTTTTGGGAATGGCTTGATTACTTTTAAATAGACCATGTGAGACTTTGTCAGGAGACCCACATTGAGGACTCTACAAGGTATATGTTGAGAGAAACGGAAACACTTGGCGAGCTAGAAAGCTCATTACAGAATTTAGGTCTAAGAAATCATTTCAACAGACAATCCCAAAGTGCTTAGAAAACTGAAAATCAGAATACTGAGATTTTCAGAGAGTGCCTCTCTCTTTCTCGCTCCTCCTTTCTACTCCCTTCTTTTACCCTCCTCCTCCTGCAAATTTATCTCCAGGGTAAATCCTTTCCATTCTTTAAGGTCCTCCTGGGAATTACTTTTTTTCTTAAATATTTCCCAGATTGTTCTGTTCAGAATAACCTTTCCTACCTCTGAACTCTTTTCATTTCTCTGTCCTTCCTCCTTGCTCTTTCTGTATACTGGGTGCCTTCTCCTGTCTCTAGACTGAAAGCTCCTGAAGGAAGGAGGATGTAGTTGTACTTATCTCTGTATCCCCTATAGGGCCACTGAATCATGTGCCATGTGCTCTAAATGTAAATGTTGCTTGAAGGGATATCTTCAGATAGATACACGGTCTGCTTATTTACTGAAAAGTTCCTGAAAGGCTGTTTGTAAGCAACCTACCTGTGCAGAAAGCAAAGCAATCTCACACTCATAAGCCTTGCCCAGATGTATTTTCTGCAGATAACGGAGTAATATGGTTTTCTTTGATATATTGCAATTTTTTTTTTTTTTTTGGAAATGAGCCCAGGTATTTATTTATAGTGACAAGCAATTTTTTTTTTAAAAGACAAGGCAGTTTCATGAGTTAGGAATGAATTGTACTCTAACAGGTAAACAGTGTAAAGTGCATGCACATAATTGATTACCCATAAGGACAGAGAATGTGTTTGATTTTTTTTAAACTAAGCAGATTAGATTTTTATCTTGCTTTACAGTCTTTTTTCTTTTTTTTTTTTAAGTGTTTACTTGCTTCCACACTGGTCCCTTGATTTAGTTTGTCCCTGCGTGCCTCTCGATCATCACCAGAGATGTGGGTGGTTTGCTCTGGGTGAATAAACTTGATGATTTGCAAACACTTTCCCATTTTATTTTCTATAGTGTTATTATTAAAGGATGTCTGAGACATCTTTAAATCACTTTTCTCTCAAACATGGTGTCCCAGCTTTTTTCTGCTCAAATAAGACACTAATGAGCTGTTGTAATTATTAAACTGATTGATGGATTGTTACTTTTATAATGGGGTAAATAGAATGAAAGGAATAGGTGAGTGCCCTTTCAAAGTAAGCCATGTCTCTCACATAGCTGGACATTTCAGCTATTTTTTTGCAGTTAAAAGTGGCAGCTTAAAGGAGCACTCCAACATTATATAAGTAACCATGTCTAATTACAAAGCATAGTAAATCACTAGAAATCTTTTTCTCAAATATAATGAAAATGTAGCAAAGAATTGACAGGGAAAAGCAAATTAGAAACAGCATTCCTCATTTGAATATATATGTAATATATACACATGCACATATATACACTTATACACAATAATAATACTGAGTACTGTACCCCTGTTTTAATGCTTCAGTTTTCCATTTACAATATAGGTTAAGAGATTCAACTCCTGAGTGTTGAGTTTTGGAAAATGAAACCGGGAATTCATACCATTTGCAAGAAACGGTTCATCTGGTAAACCGCAATCTCAGGTCCTCAAAATATAAGTTAATTATAACAATATTCTAAACTGAATCTAGCTAACTGGGCAGAAAATCATGGAACTTAAGAGAGGTGGGGCTCAATTTAGTGGTCTATCCACTAAAACCTACATTTTATTCTAAACCTTGATTGATTCTAGGTGTTTTCCTTCCAAAGCAACCTTTGTTTTAGATACAAGCTTCATCAGTAGGAAGTGAATAATTACGTGACCACAAAGATTTGGATTCTTATTGTTGATCTAGATGCATATAGAAACATCATCTAGACCATCAGGTGAAAACCACTGCCTTGGCACAAAAGTGTGTATGTGTTTGTTTTAAGGAAGTAGAAGCTCATTAATAAACTTCCCAGCTAGGTGTGAGCTACCAAGTATTACTCATTGCTTTGTGAATGACAGACTAGCTATTCTGCTACTCGTTCCCATAAAAGTTGATGCTGAAAGCACAATTCCCACCTACCAAGACAAAGCAAAACCCAAAGTAAAGGTCATAGAGATTATTCGGCGATGCACTGTAGCATTCACCTGGCAGTGGTGTCAGAAGATATGAAGTCAGTTTGGAGACAGACTTGCTTCTGGATGAAAATCAATACATAGTATTGTGAGAAAAAAAATAGATACTTTCTGAAAATTATTTATATTCTGAAGCACTTTGCATTGGTTCTTTTAATAAATATTTGCTGAACATCTGCTATATCTCATAATAATACTGGGAATTTAGCACTAAACAAGTCAGATATAATCTCTCATAAATTTATAATCTAGCCGCAACGACCAACATTAAAGTATTTATAGAGATAATTAATTTCAATTATGATTACGTGATACTCAGGGAAAGTTGGTGTGCTATGAAAGTGTGAAACAATAACAACCTTTCTCCGCCAGCTGTCAAAGCAGGCTTCTCCTGAGAGATGTCATTTATGCAAAAAGCTGTGAAAGAGAAGTTGAGAAATAACCAGGGAATAAGGAAACAGGGTAGGGTATGAGTTTTCCAGGTAGAACGACTTGCATGTGCGAAAGACTTGAGAATTGACCTTTGAAAAAGTGAAGGAAGTCCCATGGGATTGTCCTTCATTGAGTGAAGAGAGTTCCAAAGAGTGCCTCATAGGCCATTTTAGAGATTTGAGGCCTTTATTCTAAAAGAACAGGAAGTCAGTCAGAGGAGTCAAGCTTGTGAGTGAAAAGATCTGATTTGCATTAGTTTCAAGTGATAGCTCCAAGAATTGGGTCTCTACCTCTTCTTTGCAATTCTACACTTTTAGGAATGTTGTAAGTTTATATCCATCTTTGATGAGTAAAAAACATTTCATTATATATAAAAGAGTTGTGTTTTCCTTGAATGTAACTTTTAAATAGAAATTCTGAGCAGAAATTCCAGTGGCTCCTATTTATATGCCACCAGAAGGAAGGCTACAGGACAAGTTAAGGATTAAGAAAGTGGGTTCTAGAGCCAGATTTGCTTGTTTCACATTTGGGCTACGTCACTTACAAATTTGGGCAAGTTACTTAACCTCATGGGGCTTCCTAATCTTTAAGGTAGGTCTATGCCACCAATCTCATGAGGATTAAGTAAGTAAACATACGTAAGGCACTTGAACACTATATGGCACATAATAAGGATTCAGTAATAAGTACTAATAGCAGTAGTTGTAATAGTTAATATTCTTTTCATATAAAGGTTTGACTATGATTGCTAAATGTATTTCAGATGTTTTTATGCTTGACTGTCATTATTATTAAAATTGACACATCTTCTGTTTTATGTCATGGTAAGGAAAGTTATCTCTTATGGTGAACGGTTAATCACATTTAATCACCCCCTGGTTTTAAGTCACAATTTCTGGTATGGACAAGATCGATATGCTATCAAATTTATTTTTAAATATTTTAAACTCATTGTAAAAATCAATGAAGCATTACTGCTGAGCTTCTAAATCGCCATGGTATGTTTTCTGTACAGATGGCTAACCTTCACTGAAGATTTTTATCTTTGACTGTGTACTTGCTTGTCTTCACATTACCATTAACCAACTATAACCTACTAAATAGAGGTATTAAATCATGATTGTTATAGATTGCAAATGTCCTCAAACATATTTTTCTTCAAAATTTAAAAATAACAACTCTTAGTTCACTCTGTACAAATTGAAACTCAATATTTTTATCTAATATTTGCATAAAAATTATTAAATATTAAAATGATACCATTCTGCTTTCTTCTAAACTTAATGCTTCCTTAGAATGTCGTGCCAGTGTTGTTCAGAATTGAGGTACCTCACAATTTTTATTTTGTTCTTTTTTCACGATTAGTAGAAGGAAGCACTTACTAAATTCCTAGAATTTAAAGTTTTTTTCCCACAGTTGAACTCTACACATTTTAATTTAGCTATATTTGAATCCAGTTTTGACTTCAATACATTGTAAACTTCCTCACTTTTCAAGTACTTTATCTAATATTTGTTGACATTATTGTCTACCAGGTTAGCCAGCTTTGTATTTATTTGTCTAACCTGCTGTTGTCTGGAGTTGGACATGGCTTTTAAGGCAGCTTTCTCCTAAATTCTGGAATCTGGTCCCTCAAAGGACTCTTGTTACTTTGTGTCAGAACAGAAAACATCCTGGTAATCTCCCTGCCTACTCTCTTTCTACTTTTGTGTCTACTTAAATACTTTATTACATTTTACTCATTATGAAGTATGGCTATGTTTTATCAACATTCACTTTTTTAAAGGATAATTTTAGAATACAAAAGAAGGGAAATATTTTACATGTAACAAAAACTCTTTTTTTTTACAAAAAATATGGCACTCAATAAATTCTTACTTAGGAAAGATGGTGCCTTACCTGGCAAATTATAATACAAATATCTTCTTGGCTTGAAATGGAGCACTCTAAGTCAATTGTGTTTAATTCTAGCATAAAACAAACCATCATTCTTTTGAGGTAAGGCAGGTGGTAAAAGACTAAAAAAATGACAAATATTTCTCCCTTAGGCAGTATTTGTTGAAAAGTCTCTATCTTGCAGATATTTGAGGTTGAAAATGTAGTACTCTCTGCTAGAGTATAATCAAATGAAAGCTTTGTAAATCTAGGGTCATGAAGAAAACTGTTTTCTTTTCCCATGAGGAGCTTTATAATGGTCACAAAAACTCCTCCATGAAGCCTGAGGTGAAAGGTTATATCAGCTGAGGAAACTATATTTGCTGCCTGAAACATTTCAGATTTCTAGGTTTGACCTGGAAAATCTCCATAAAGAAAAAACAGATATCTCATTTTTAAAGTGATTTCACAACATTAATTTAAAATAACTTCACAGATGAGGATGACTATGTCTAACAGAAAGTTGGAACTAAAGCACCCTTCATGTTTGATCATCACATTCAACCTCTTCATTTTGCATATTTTTTTACCTTATAGGAAGCTAAGGTACAAGTTCAAGTGTATTGTCCAGAGATACACAGCACATTAGTGACTGTGTTGGGATTTAGACTCCATGTCACCAAGTCTAAGTTCAGAGTTCTTTTGCCTTATAAGGGTGCATATAGGAATGTAAGGAGTGATAAAAATATTCAGTCTCCTGGCCTCATTTCACAGTCAGTCAAGGATTTTAAATATAATTTCTTTCAAGTGAAATTTGGGCAAATCATTGTTTCCTATGACAAGGGTCCAATTGACTTGAGATAAACTATAATGGTATATCTCAACAGTAACCTCTCTTACCACTGGGTTTTGGCCCTCATTCCCATTTTTATAAAGTTTTTCCTATGTATTGTTGACTATTATTGCAATATTGCCATAAATTTGCTATTACAGATAGTACAATTTTGAAAAGAGAATGTACAAAAATTCTCTGTACAGAAAAATCAGAGGAGATACATTTTAAGAAACACAAACTATAAACTATAGCTAAGTCATATGTGTTATATCAAACCCTGTTTCCATTGCAGTAGTCAAATGGCTTGATTGGGAACCTTTTTTGATGTTGGATTTTTTTTTTTGTAGGAATATATCTTTAACTTTAATAAGTATAAATCCAGGTATTCAATATTTAGCTTTGTTTAAAGCAATGTATTAATGATTGGTTGATGTGAAGAAAATTCAAGCCAAAGAGATATTCATATACTTTAAGAGAGTAATGTAGGAAAGAAAAATAAAATGAAACTGTATTCATAGGACACTTTTAAAGTAGTGACCATTGCTTTTATTTTAACCATCCAAACTGAAGTGAAGAAATAAATCAGCGTCTATAGATGGCTATGAAAATGCAGAGAGGACTTACGGGAGGAGACAAATGAGACAAACAAAAACAAGAAAACACTTTTTTCCATACTTGGGAATTGGCACTGTTCCACTTCTTCTTTTCTAATGGTGAAAGCAAATAGTTCAAGATTCAGCCCCTGGTATCCCTACACTTATCAAGTCAACTCTGTGTTTCAGAATAGCCCAAGGGTATATGTTATGACTCTGACCAAAGCATGCGTCATTTTTCCTGTGGTTAGATCAGCTTGTCTGTGATGAACCTGAATAAATTCCAGCCACAGACACTGGTAATTTTCCAGTGTCTAGGTGGTAAGTATTCTATGCCAAAGTTATTTTATAAAAAATGAATAATCTGTTTGCATTCATAGGAAATCAATTGCTCAACTTTGTCAGATTCATGGTAAATATCAGACAAACTGTTCATTTTTGCCTGTTATATATTGTGGAAAGAATATGATGTGATACGTAATTTTTTGCATTCCTTCATTACTTCTGAAAACATTTGCATACCAACCAGCAGAGTGTGTTAAGATTATTCTTAGATCAAGATACCTTGTGATTAGAGAGGGAGGATCTCCTTCCTACTTCATTTCAAATATTCCAATAAATTTTGATACGTAAGAAAATGCCTGGAACATTTAAGATCACATAGAGCTTTTTGGGATCAAAAGTTCTTCCAAGGGCAGTTTTTCTGGCTGATAGCAAAGTGTCATGTTCTAATTTCTGAGAATCTTTTACCTGTCATTGTAAATAGTCAGGTATTACATGAGCAACTCAGCATAACACTTAAGAGATTTTCCCCTCCGTGTTTATGGAACTGCTAACCTGTAAAGAAGGGGCACAGGCACTGTTCTCCTCCCCCCAGCTTCATTTTTGTGGGGAATAAGAGTTAGATATTATTTGCATAGAGTGGGCTTGTGGGCGGGCATGCAATCTGTGCAGTTGTACAGAGCTCCATGCTCAGAAGGGTCCCATGCTTTGTTTAATGTTCTGTGGTCCCTGCTTTGAAATTCTTAGTAATTCATGAAAAAAGGGAACCCATTTTTATTTTTGCACAGGGCGCTGTAAATTATGTAGCTCATTCTGCCTGGGTGATGCTTGTTCTTCTTGGCTACGTTGGCCTCCAATATAATTCTGTCAACACATACAGTCTTTCTTCAAATCAAATAAATAAGACAGTTGAGAATATCTTTTTGCTCATTATTTTTAAAATTAACTTCTGAAGTATTGTTTCCCGTGGCAGGTTCATACCATTAACTTTTAATAAAGTTATGCCAAGTATTCTACTAAATATCCAAGCATCCCTCACTCTGCTGGGTTTATTGTTTGTATCCATTTTAGGCTAACTAATTCAGAGTTAGTAGTGTTGTTTATTTGCATTTAGTTTTTTAAAAAATAAAAAGATAATTGTGAATACGTATTACTTCACTTATCTGTCTTTAAAACATAATTTGGGAAGAGTTTAAATTGAAAGATGTTCTCCCACTTTTAACTTGAATAGCAAGTAACTTTTGCCCAATCCTGAGAAATCTGGTTTTATGGTATCTAAATGGAGGCATTAGTATTGGGAGCAAATTCTGTTTACGTTGCTGCTATGCTAGTGTTAAGTAGAACATTTCACTTGGAACTATATGTAATTTAAAATTATGGCATTTAAAATTACACCCATCAGCACCCACAGTTCTATTAAAGACTTTTATCATAGTTTCTGCTTGTTTGGTGCCACTCACTTAGCTCAATCTTATTGATATTCTAGGGGTCTCCTTTGTGACTGAAAGGTAAATGGAGTTTCCATTTCTCTTCAGCCCTTGGAAAAGCAATGGGTACTTTCTCACTGGCTGTTATTTCTTTAAGATTTATTTATTTTATTTCTTTCTTTCCCCTCCCCCCGGTTGTCCGTTCTCTGTGTCTATTTGCTGCATGTTCTTCTTTGTCCGCTTCTGTTGTCGTCAGCGGCACAGGAATCTGCGTCTCTTTTTGTTGCGTCATCTTGTGTCAGCTCTCCGTGTCTCACTGGCTTTTAAAGCTGGGTCCCAAAATTTTTGTCTTTACATATATTGGGGAAAAAAAATTCAAAGGGCCTATGTTTCTTTGTTCTCACCCAAGCCCAAATTAGCTGAAGTTCCATTCTATGTAACTAGAAAAGAGGAGGAAAGGAGTGGTCCAACATGCATTTTACTGTCTGCGAGAAAGTGCTCAGCAAGTTTCTTTGTCCTTTTCATCGGGGCGGCGCCTCCCTAATTGTACTGCTGTAGGGGAGCACGTGGCTCTGCGAGCATTATCTGATTCCTACAGGTCCTTCATGAGTGCTTCGTATACTGACCCTTAACTTGAACACAAATAATATCTTTTCAATCCCTTCCCAGGCTGTTGCCTCAGGCTTGGATACCTAAGAGCTTTAGTTCAGCCAGGAGTGTGGACACATTTGTATGGGCCTCAGGTTTTTTATTTTTTTTCCCCCTCCTTGAGTTGTCTCACCTGAAGTTTTGCAGCACCTGTCAGGAGGGGAAGCTGGAAATGGAAGGTAGGGGAGAAATAGGAGTTGTAGGAGTCAGTGGGGAGAGAAGGTGAGACAAACAGTTGCTCTTGTCAGCAAGGGGGTAAGTGTAAAGAGATTAATAGTTATTTGAAGAGCAAATGGGGACATGGCATTCGACAAAGGAATGCGAATGTACACATGTAATGGAATGGGCATGCGACCAGTAATATTTAGACAGATGGTCTCTGGACTGAATGGAATGACAGGGTCCATTTTTCTGCTCATGTAAAATAATTAAAATTTAAAAAATAATTTTATTAAACTTAAATTTAAACTTCTCTTGAGACCTCATTCTTTGTTCTTCTCCATCGTTTTACTTAGTCTGGGAGTCTCAGAGTTATGTCTATGGAAGATTTTCTTTATAAATATGTACCAATAGGGCTGCCTTCCCCTTTTTTTTGAGTTTGATTTTTCTTCTCCTTCTTTTACCGGAAAAAACAATGATATTTCCATGTTCCAAAAAGGTTTCACTAAGAGAAAGCTGTATCAAAGCCTGGTTGCCCCTCCTGGAAATGTGTTAGGTTTGACTTGGGTTTTGGAGTGACCAGCCTGATTTTTCTGGTCAGGCTAACAGCTGTGATGCAGTAGACACGGGCCTGAACTTGGAACCAAAATATTTGGTTTCAAAATCCTCACTCTTTCCAATTAGCCAATGCCTGGACAAATCACTTCTTTTCTCTGATAGTAATACTGTCAAAGTGTGCTGCAGATTATATAAGAATAAATTAATTCATGTGTTTCATAAACATTTTACTGAGCCCCTACCCTGTGCTCAGGTCCATTCACATAGAAGACGCAAAAGCATCTGGAAAATGCTCCATGAGCTAATGTACTTCTGAATTATACCAAGTATAAACTTTACTGATACCCACATGGTCTTCCTCTTACATGTTGTGCTCCAGAAAAAAGAATAAATAGCTGAAAAGAAAATGAAGGAACAGATTTTTTAAAAATAGACCATATTTGGGTAATACACCAGCACGCTACTTTTTTCCATATGCAGTTGACTCACCCTAACACTGCTACCATGCTTCTCTAGTCTTTATGAAACTAGCTCCCTGGGGGTACTGCTGGCACCCTGGGACAGGATATAGCGTTATTGGGTGAAAGGGGACTTGGTGGTCATCTCATTGTTCTCCATATACCACACTTTGATGTGTAAATCTCCTGTAGGACAAGTCTACCAGGTGGTCTTTCTCATTCTAAATACCAGGGCTGGGGGGGGGCTGTGTGGAGAAAAACAGCATTCATTTATTTTTTAAAAATTCCTGAGCAGCCACTGAGCACTGGATAGTTTTTGTCCAGTGTATTAATAAGACACCTATCCTACTTTCAAATGCTTTTGAAATGACCATAGTCTCAAAAACTTCATGAAAAAGCTGTGTGATCTGTGAAGGTAGGTCTTTATCTCGTGCCCACACACACTTCTCTGTGAATCACAAATTGGCTATTTTACCTGAGATATGAAGTGTTACAGACCTGAATTCAGTTTCTGTCAACTTGTACCAAATAATGCCCTTTTTGGAGCAATGATCTGTGGCTTAAATGGCTAACGTCAGGTTTCTGGGTATCCTGCAGCCACAGTACACAAACCTGGGGCTCCTGAACAGCATGGATCAGCAGATTCAGAACGGTTCCTCATCCACCAGCCCCTACAACACAGACCACGCGCAGAACAGCGTCACTGCGCCCTCGCCCTATGCGCAACCCAGCTCCACCTTTGATGCCCTCTCGCCATCGCCTGCCATCCCCTCCAACACCGACTACCCGGGCCCGCACAGCTTCGACGTGTCCTTCCAGCAGTCGAGCACGGCTAAGTCGGCCACCTGGACGGTAAGGGCACCGGGCACAGACACACCACTAAGGCTTCCCCCAAGTACAAGGATGGCCTTCTATCACCCCCAAGGGATTTCTCCTCCCCTAAGCCTAGAGACCTGAATTCAATGGTGAAATTCTTGTCTTCTCCACCCCACCGGCACAATTTGTCTTAGATATTTTAACACTGAACCAGAGCGACAGAGTGTGTCATTTAGTTGGAGAAGACCTGATGTAGAAATTAAAAGACCTGAGTTTTAGCCAGCTGACAGCAATTTCAGCCAATGTTTCCTGTCTGGAGCCTGTAAAGTCTTATGCCAACTGAAAGTAGCATTATCATAGGATATCTGTTTACAGTTCCCAGAATGGGGAGTCTTTCTGAGGCTCATTATTTTGAAGAAGTAAATGTCACATTACAGTGTGATAAGATAAGAAATTTCATTTTATTAAGTCACAGCTAAAATTGTTTACGCATGTAGTCTCAAAGGAATCATAAAAAGTCTTTAAAACTACACATCAGGGCCTTGAACAAGTTCAAAGAGATTCTGATTTAAAATGTTGGGGAGAAATTTTTTTCCATATATGACTTTTCTGTGAAAACAGGAAAATGTTTTCAAAAATTAAAAAGGTGTAAGAGTGTTTATTCTATGTAAAGGTTTATTTTGTAATGTATTATAGCATGAAATTTCTAAGACTGGATTTAACAGGTAGGTCAAGAATGAAGAAGACCAAAGTGTATGCCATTGTCAAACAATTTAAAGTTTGCATGGATATGGAAATGCTTCCAAATATCATTATCTTGCTGAAAAGTAGCTCTAGAATTTGATTAAACAGTTTTTTCCCTTGGACAAATGGGTTTCTTTGGAAAGCATTTCTATTTTATATTATACATTGTAGTTTGTCTAGTTCCTTAGCGGCTTTAACCCAGTTATACACAGTTTTAAAAATAATCTTCATTCCTATCACTTATTATATTCCATCATAATTTCATATCTGTTCCATCATTTTTACCTTACCTCTCTGTGAAGTAGGTAGGAGAGGTTTTATAATTCCTGTTTTATTAGTGAGGGAGGTTCAAGAGGTGGAGATTAAGTAATATTCCTAAAGTTATAGAGGCTTCTGTATTGCTGGACCAGTTTCTGACTTCTGCCCTCTCTACTAGGTTTTGTCTTTTGTTTCATTTTCCACCATTTCACGCCAAGATGTCCCAAACATGCTTAAATATTAGTTTTATTTTAGTGCTTTCTTTTCACAGTTTGAGAAGCAGTTATCTTATGGCTAATAGTTCAATCATAAAGTAGTTTTTAGGTTAAAACTTAGTCTCTCCCCATGTGTTATCAATTGCATAATTGTTAGTGTCTCTATATTTATAATTCTAGAGATGGATACTACAGGTGAGTAAACCTAAATTCTATAGGCCTTACGTAATAGGGCTAAGTAATAACTGAAGAACCTTTTAGAATAAATGCTTTCTAAATGGAGTGCAAACCTGTCTTAGAACAGTGGTCAACAACGTGACATTTACAGTCACTGATCTTCAAGGCTAATCGTTTCTTGGTTGGCAGTCGCAGTCAGTGCTCCTCTATGTTACTAGCAGGTGTGGCTGAGGGGATGCTGGGTGTGTTTGGAGCCACTGAATGATTAATCACTTCCCTTTAAATGGTCATGGAGATGGGGCTTGATGTAAGTATAATGTTAAATTAATCTTACTCCTTCCTTCTTCTCCTCCCACAATCCTCATACATAGTACAATTCTAAACTTTCCCCACTCAAAGCCTCCTTGTAGGATGAACAAGAAGTCAGAGTTTTGGTTTGGAGTACACTGGTAAAATGTCCTTACATGTGACAACACTAATATCAGTACACGGGAAAAAGAGGCAGTGTGCTCATGGGAAAAGATAACTTTTGGGCACCAGAAAAGTTAGGTTCTAGTCTTGCTCAGCTGTACAACTTTAGACAAGTTTTTCTTCTTTTTAGAATTCAGTCACTGAACCTACTTTGTTTTCCTAAGGTGAGATGACAATATAAATTAATCAGCATAGAAACTTTTCAGAATGACTTACGAGTCAAGTGGATGTTTTTCTGTCATTAACTGAGTGACATTGGCTAAGCTGCTCTGCCTTCTTTGGGTTTCCCTTCAATTGCCTACAGTAGATCGTAGAGAATTTACAGAATAAGGTGGTTGAATTAGATGAGCATTCTATCTTACTATCCTATTGCATGGTATTTATATTTTTACTGAAGTTCTTTCTTGTTAACAACCAGGCTTATTTCAGGCCCAGTTGCATTTCTTCTAAATCTCGAACACCTGAGCCCTTGTCTGAGTAACTTCTGAGATCACCTACAAAGATGTTCTTAGCCTCTGACCCCTGCACAGTGGAAGCTAACACTTTGAGAAAAACTATATATCCCCATACACACACATACACACACACATGCATACACACATACACATACACACATATATATATATCACTTCACATTTTTAGGTGTTTTCTCCACCATAGTTTTAACTGAGCTTCATAGCCAAGGCAGTTATCCCCAACTTTATCAATGAGGAAACACCAAGAAGTAAAGGTTACTTGGTTAATAGCCACGCTAGGCCCCCTTCACTCCCACTGCAAATCTTTCCACCATCCTACCTAGACTCTCTCTCCTCTTGACTGCTGGAAGGCAGTGACATATAGCAGCTGGCACTGTAGCTGGTGTAGTAAGGAGGTAGTCTCTTATACCTGAAGCCCAACTGATGGAGGACTTCTTTTATGTCAAGCCTACACAGCTTCTATCTCTTAGGCATCTGTGCGTTTTAAAGCAATTTTTTCAAACTAAAACAGTATATTTTAAAACTTCTCACAGACTGGAAACAGCAGAACCAGCTGTCATTAGCGGAAGGCCACTTTTATTGCATCTCCTTGTGGTAATTCTTTAAAATTCTTTAATACAAACCTTTTTAGTACCATTTTATCACTTGTCATCCTTTCGTGTTGAGTTCTTTTTAGTTTCTGGTTTTACTCAGAACTGCTGTCAAAAGATAATTAATTTATTTGAACCTTTTATGCATTTTTCTTTGCTTTTTCTGTGGTTCAAATTGTGAATGTGATTGCGTTACCAGTTCCATAAAAATGTGGTATTTATTTTAAACTTCTTCCAGTGAAATAAAGTGAAGTGTGATAACATTTTTCCATATTCTGTATTTCACATGAACTAGCACACGCACACATACACACACACACACTTAACTATTTAGGATTTAGTTTGATTTTCTTCCTGTTTCCACAGTCTAATTGACACTACCGGTAAAAGCCTATCATTTAAAATAATGAAGTCCTGGTTAGTATTGCAGTTAGGAATCATCAGCCATGGGATCATTCAAAGAATGGTAGTTTGGAGATAATAAGAAATTTAGGTGCAGAATTCAACCCTGAAATTTACTGGCTGTATGTGGCACCTTCCCCCCAAACGTAGTGCGTCTTAACTTCACTTTCCTCACCTACAAATGGGAATTTTCATGCTTTCTTTATGGTGAAGATTGATGACATATTCTTAAAGGCACCTGGCTAGTTATAGGCACATGAGTTTTATTGAGTCCGAATTTGAATCTCATTGTTTTGTGGGTTTAATCTAATACAGTAAGTAATTATTTAATTAATTACTTGCTTTGGGACTATTAGCCTGCACACTGAAGCCCCAAGGGACTGTGACACTATCCACTATCCAAATATATGACCAGGTGTCATGAGACAGAAAGAGGCTCTCTCAAATGCAAACTTCTGCTGGTCCGCTGTGCTGCTTTCCTAAACCTGCCTAAGTATGTGCAGGCTCTCCTTGCCCACACAAGGAAAGGACCTTTGCAGATTTAAGGACCTGTTGACATAAGGTATTTATTCTTCAGTTTTCAATCTGTTACGCCAATTATGGGGTTGACTTTCTGAATTCTCCTCGACAAATGAAGGATAACAGTAAGTCTTGCTTATTAAGAAGCTGTCATAGTAATTTGTAGTGGCAAAGTACTAGAATCAGCCTAAACTCTCACTAGTGGAGAACTAATCAAATAAATGGTGGTATATCCATGTAACAAAATACTACATGACCAATAAAAAGAATCATGTATTGACACATCCTAATTTTGGAGTTGCTGATGAGGAAAAAAAAATAAGCTTTCTGTGGCACTTACTTGGGAATTGAGAGTACCTGTAACAAACACCACTTCTGGGGGCAGTGCTTTCTTTGTGTTGGACACTAGAAGTGAAAACTCTGTGAATATATGCTAGTCTGCTGGCATCATGGGTCTCACTCACCAGTAGTTTGCCACTGTGAATTACTGTATTAGTCTGAGAGCTGCTTTTCCACAACCCATGACATACAATACTCTCGCTGAACAAATGCTTGGTGCTCTGTGAGAATCCTCAGGTTAGTTTTTTCCATTATGCTCAGACTGAGTTAATGACCTTCCACTTGGGATGTATGATCAATTTTGCTACTTGTTTTTTCTCCCTACAAGGTTTTGTAGGACAAGCACCATGGCCTGTTGTCCACTACTGCCCTATTTGTGGTAGAACCTTAATAAAGATTAAGAAACACTTTTTTCCTCCATGGACAAGAAAACTGTTATAGTTCCAAGGAGTATCCCTCAGTTCTGACCCTGAATGGTAACTGTCCATGAGTTATGAATTTGGGCCTTTCTCTCTCCACCGATGATTTATGAAAAGCATTCTTCCTTTGCCTTGTCTAATCATGCCAGCTTCGTGTTGGGTTCAGGGCTTTGAAGAATTTCATTTGAGCAAGTGCAGAGATTAGGGAAGTGGCGTTTGAAAGGGGAACAGGCAGTTCCCCAGAGAGCTTCTTCAATCCCAGCATATCAGCCTGTTGCAAGCTCTCTCCCCTTGGCTGTGCAGGCAGACTGCCTGAAATGCTGCCCATCGCCCACCCTCCTTGTCATCAGGTTACCTGTAATATAAGACTGCAGAATAAGGCTGCCAGCTCTGCAGAAATGTAATGCAAGCGAGCCCATTGCATGAGGCTCTGGAATCTCGAGACTCTTAAGAATAGCCCATCAAAAGGACAGGATGTACAGACCAACTTTTTAATAGTGAACATGATTTATCAGCTTCCTTTCACAAAGGAAGCACTTCTCCCCTTCCAGGGTGACCTTTACTGGGGCTGGAGCTACCCTTGCAATTGAGTGACTTATATATTTCATTGATGAGGGACAAGAGAGATGTCAGCAGACTTGGCTCCTGTCAGTGACAAATCTGGTAATCATAACAAGGTTATTTTCACTCGTTGCATAGCTGTTCTGTGAATCATCTAAGGAATATATAGGGGGGCCTTTCATGCCCTCACATTATGAGGAACCTAATAACATTGAGCACATTGGCTTGTTATGCATGCTAATTCTTAGTGCACAGAGTTTTGAGTAAAAATGTGATTTAAAAAATGCTCAAAGATTCTTGGTGATAGTTCAAGTTATTTGTTTAACTATAGGCTTTAGATTTAAAAATGATTTTCCACTTTAAGGCATTCTGAGCATGTGTTGCCCCCAGTCCAGAACAGAATAAGTTAATCAGCATATTTGTCCTGAATTGTTTAGATTGACTCTTGGGTAATGTATTTGTGATAAACCAGTTGCGCCTAATCTCCTGTTTATCAACCACCACAGTATTCTGTGTGATTTATTGAACGTACTGCAGGGTTTCCATTTAAAAGGAAAATCTTGGTATTGATTCATTGCATCTGAATATTAATCAAACTGACTACTGATTCAAAAGAAATAAAATTTTAAATAAAGTTTGCATTTCTTTTCTACTGTAAAAATAAAAATAGCAAAAAGCCCCTTTTTCTTCCCTTTTCTTCATCTTCTTGTTCTTTATCCCCGTCCTTTTCCTTCCCCTCCTCCTTTCTTCCCTTCCTTCCTCCACCACCTTCTGTTCTTCCTCCTCCCTCTCTTTCTTCTTCACTTGTGTTATCATTAGTAGTGATCAGTTTAGTTTGGTTCTGTAGTTATTACCAACCACTCAACATCTTATTTTTCTATTGTAGGTGAGCTTTCCTGGTTAATTGAAAGAATTTTTAATAATCTGGAGAGGATAATTTGAATCTATCCTGATGGGAATTCCCATCAAGAACAGGAATCAAATCATCTGTCCCCTTTCATTTAACCCATCACTTTGACTAGAACTGGGTTACATCAGAGGTGGTAAACTCTAATGTCAGTCAGGCTAGGGAGTTTGCATAAATTAGTGAAAAGATGAGCATGGGGACTGCAGCAGTATGAGCTCATATACTTGTCTACAGGGGTACCTGCTTTGCAATGCCAGCCTGTTGAAATGTGGGAAAGTCGATTAGGATTGTAAGATTAATTTTTCAAGAGCACCTAGAAACCTGAATTTGCATGTAATTGCTCTGTATCTTCAAATGATAATAATAAAAAAAATTTTAAGTTGTAAAACACTACAGTCCATACAAAACGATAGGTAGGCTGAATGTAGTCATGTGCCACATGTTAATAGTGACAAGTAAAAGATTACTTAAAGTTTAAATGCAATAACCGGAAGCTGGAGCAAGCATCTAAGAGAGAGGGTTATGAGTAGACATATTTCATTCAGAAATAATATTTCTCTATCACTTTCAAAAGTTGTATAGATTAGCTGTTTGCTAAAAGTAAGTGATGCATTGAGTAGATTTTTCTCATTTGTTTTCTTGCAATAATGACCTTTTTGCTTTTTCTTTCTTACAAAATATTATTTTATAAAAGAGTTAATTATATGCAGTGTTGTCCCTTGACAAAGAAGAAGGGTTTCTTGGTTTTTTGTTTTTGTTTTTGCTTATATTATTAGAGAATGTATGGACCTCTGTAATTAACTTTTTGACATTGACAAAGCTATAATCAAAAAAGGTTAAGGAGATTTAGAGCACGCCAAATCAATTTTCTTATCTTACGAACTGATGGCTCATTTTAAATTGGCACATAGAGAGTACATTGGAATAAAAATGTCCTGGAAATTGAGCTATAAACAGGGAATAATGGAATAAGAATTGTTAACGACTCAAGAAAAATATAGTATATCATTAAGCTTGACTGAGATCTCTTAAAATGAATGTTAACTTATAATCAGCCCTGAATAATGTGTGTCACTTATTGTGGGATTGTCACTCATGGTATATTCCCAGATATAAGCTTTCAGCCTCCTTCTCCTGTTTGTATTCCCTCAAAATAGACATTTACATAGTGAAATAGTTCCCACCCAACCCTGGTGGAGAAGAGAAGATGTATTTTTCTCATGAAAGGTGTTTAGCCATCAGTTGTGTGAGTAAAACCAATTTCATATAAAATAAAGCCTCATGGCTTTGTATCAGCAGCAATTAGTACCTCTGCTCAGGTCACGGTCACCAAAAAGAGACTTAAGTTAACAGAGGTTTTCTGCCCAGGCACTTCCAACTCTTCGAGGTAAAGAAGAATTTATTGTAAAATAGAAAGGAAAGCCTAGACCCTTTGAAACCCTGCAGATGTTTTGTAGATCTTGGAATGGTTTTTAGAACAAGGGGTGCTGTAGGCCACACAGAGGCCTAAAGGTCATGATCTTAGGGGCAGATCTCTCTGGCTTTTAATAATGATCATGACCCTTTCAACAACTCAATCATAGCTCCCCCAGCAGGACCCTTTCAACAACTCAATCATAGCTCCCCCAGCAGAAATTGAAAAACAATTTGATAGTAGCCAGAGATCCGAGATTTATTTTATTGCAAGGTAAATTAGGGAAGGATCCTAACTATTCAAGTAAAATGAATTCTCTCATTTTACTTTGTATCTAATAATGAAGATTCATGGTTTCTAACTGAAAGAAAAATAGCTTGCCATCTTGTTGATGCACGAGAAAGGTCTGAAGATCGGGGAATTATAATTTCTAGTTTTTTTTTAGGGAGAGTTAATGCTGTGTTTTCAAGTTCATCGATCAAACAGGAGCTCCTTTATGAGTTACTCATTAAGTTTTTTCTTTTTCTTTTTGTGCTGTTTAACTTGTACCATCTGCACTAAGTCTGAATAAGATGAAGACACCATTTCAAAAGAATTTTTTACTTTTCTTTGAGTAGTTTCCAAGTTGTATTAAATAGGAAGAATAATGATTACTTAACTTGAAAGTCCTCATTTGAATTTGAGAAGTGACCTGACAGGCTGTCAAAGACTGTGGCTCATATTATTGCCTTATCCTGGTTTTTGTTTTTAGATTACCTACTTGAATGCCACACCATATTCATGCTTAAAATTCAGGCAGTTTTCTGAGCTTCCCATTTACTGGAAGCATGGACTAAAACAATATAGATAATAGACATAAATATGGAATGTAAATCTATTTATGTAATTTGTCTGATGTTAAATTTCATCTTACTAAAATATGTTCAATTGGGCCCTATAACTGTTAACAGTTAACTTTTTTAAAGAGCTTCATTGTTTTATTGGTAACATTTCAGCAGGACTAATAAAATACTTTTTAATTTTAATAGTTTTTATTAAGTCATGGAAATAAAATTTACTATGTTTTCCTTAAAAATGTAAAAAAATACATGGTTATATAATATAAATATGTTATTCTGGTTGAATAGCAGGGAAATAGGTTGCAGTAATTAAATTTGAACTAGAAAGATATTCCTCCCCTCTGCCAGGCCCTCCCCAACTTTATTTCATCCTGTGTATTAATTTGAGCTATTCATCTTTATGAATACGGAGCCCTGGAGTTAATATAAATTGTCTCCATTTTTTTTTTTTTACTACTTTTTAATCTTGGAAAAGCAAATAACATTTTCCCATAAGAAGAATGTTATAATTATGGATTACATTTTGACCAAGGAATTGTCATCAAGTAAGTCATAGACGTGATTAACTATATGTCATAAGAGTAAGGATGTTATTGCGTCATCCACTGTAATCATTTAAAATATCAAAATGATTCTCATAGTCCTATAAAATTTTCTTAAATAGCTTATGTCTTGAAATATATGAGCAAGTTTACTTATAATATAAAATTTTCACTGTTGTTTTAATTAACTTTGTTTATCTAAAATTGATATGCTGTTATAATATGCATTTTAATTAATATTTTGATATGCCTGAATTTTTATATGTTTTACAGGGAAC
The DNA here is from genome assembly GCF_030445035.2 of Dasypus novemcinctus. NCBI lineage: Eukaryota > Metazoa > Chordata > Mammalia > Cingulata > Dasypodidae > Dasypus > Dasypus novemcinctus. The sequence goes on from NC_080676.1 coordinate 65,030,264, forward strand.
AATTTGAGAAGCCTATGTTTCTTAAAAATTTTTTATGGGAACTGTATTCTTATTGCTAGTAATGATATCCAAACATTCTGTAGTATAAACAGTTTTTTATTTTATAAAATTGAATCAAATTTTGAAGGTATTATCAGGGATTATGCTTATGAGGGGGTAAAAAAAGAAAATATCATGACCCTATTGAATTTCGTGCTCGTGTGTGTGTGTGTGTGTGTGTGTGTGTGTGTGTGTTTAATCATTTCTGGCCTACCGCACTCATCCCCAAAGGAGAACAGTTTTGAGAGGGTACAAAATTCCCCAAGGCAGCTGGATATGAGAATAGCTTAGAGTACTATTGGGGAGAAATTTACTCCTTTGCTTTAGTGACAGTAGAAGTATTTGGGGACCCAGGGTTTGTTGCTTATCTTTGAACTCTATCTATTCAAGTTAACCACCTCCACACATTCTTCTAACCTTTCTGTACAAACCATGGAATTAGTGGGTAAGGCTTTTGGGAAATGATGTGTTGTTGATAATTAGATAAGGTAAAATGACCAGCAGGTAAAATAGAAAGTATTTTCATAATAATAATTTGAAATAACTTTTTCTATGCTTCCACTTTTATAATGGATGCTTTAAAAACGTATCTCTGTGGTTCTTATAATATCTAGTCTTGAATTACACCACATGGGAAGGTAACCTCTTTCTCCTTTACTTATCTCCATGCCTAGAATGTGTCTTGTAAAAAGAAGTGGTTATACAAGCATAATTAATTGCACACTACCTTAAGATGCCTTAATCAACTTTATTCCCTTTTAATTTAGCAAGCTATTTAGCAAATAACTATTTTAATATTACCTTAATGTGTCCTTTATAAATAAAATTGTAAATTTCCAAGAGTTATCATAAGATAACTTAGTATATAGGCTTCTACTCTTCTTTCATGCTTCTCACTGGCAATGGATGATCTTTAACTCTTATCTGTCTTCAAAGGTTACAGCCTACTTTTGTATGTTGATATAACAAAGGCATATTTTTAAGTGTTTATATTTTATGTATGAGAACCATGATGTAATTTGACAAATACTAACTCCTCTGTGCATCTTTTTGTTGAAAAAAACTACATGGCAAATTGTGTGCAGGGAACCCGAGGTCTAGAGAAAGGAAGGTAGATTTGGTCAATGAACCAGTAGCAATTCTGGACTTTTCCCAGTCTGGTTTTCTACTCAAGAAATAAATAAATAACCATCTATATAACTTTCTACAATGTACTTATATTTCAGAATTGAAATTTTGCAGAGTATGCCATGGTTTTCAGTCATAATGTTTGCACAATAGGTGTAAATTAATGTAAGAATTGTATCGGCAACAGTCCTTTATTTAAATTTTTATAGAATTTTCTCCCTCCCCCCTCTGCCCAAGTGTTAAGCTGTTTGGAATCAGGAGTACAGATATGAAGATGATAATCAGAAGGAGGAATAGGAAAGAGAGAAAGTGAAATGGTGTATTAGAAGATAGTGAGTAGATCTTTCTGCAAATGTATAATGTTCACACTTTAAATTTGTTATTTGGATATTTCCTAACACACTTTTGTAGCTCCAATGTGGTATTTTTTGTGAGATGGACTTCTAATTTGTAGAAGAGAGTAAAATCAATTAAAACGGAATGTTTTACTTCAATCCAAAATCATTACTTCTTTTATTAAGACATTCTATAGTCTACTGAATGTTTTTGCTTCGAAATATGAGAGCATAACTCGTATTTCTTTCAGATGTCTTCTTAGAGGTGTTTACTGAGTTATTTCAGGAAAAGAAAGGCTATCAAAGGGGACTTCTTAAATTATTTTGCCTGGCAAGCCTTTTCCTTTTTGAGAACTGCCCGTTTTCTTCAACAATATTTCCGTGATCTTATTCAATGAACATGGGGAACATGTAATTCTACTTGATTTCCTAAAATGCTTTGCAATTTGCAGGGAAGAAGCTCTCCGTAAATACCTGTCTAGATGTAAGCAACATAATTTCAAGGCCCTTTCTCTGTGTATAGTAGCTGCAGTTATACTTCATAGGTGTGCAGTTTCATTCAAGATACTTACTTCTTTAATTAGTGTCTAATTTAATGAACCAGTATAGTCATGCAGAACTGTCTTTTAGATTTGATTCTGATGTTCATCCCATTTGCTTTTGAAGGTCCCAGTGACTACTGAAATCCCAGTGAGTATCCACATGTACAAAGAAATGACTGTGGGTACTTTGTCACCAGTCTCAGTAGAAGGTCAACTGTGTTCACTACAGGAAGGATGGTTCTGGACAAAGCCACTTAGAAGGGGAGGAATTTGAATGGACATATTTTCTCTGGGATCTGCCCACACTGTTACATGAACAGTGAGAGGTTAAATCCTTCTAAGGCTCCCTCACAAGCTTTCCTAATCTAACAGATTTTCTTTTTATAAATGGTTGGAAATTTTGTTTTGAAGTTGTCACTTGGGCATATGGTTGTGGGGCATAGTTTAGCTCCTAATTTATTGCTTTCTTAATTTGTTTGACATCGGAATTTAGACTCCAGAAACAGAAAATGCAATATGTTGAAACATTTAAGCAGAAAAAGGAATCATCTCCTCTCTGTAAGTTCCTGATTTCAAATTAAAATGTTTTCTTTTCAAATGCTAAATTTCAGGATGCAATATAAAACACAGAACTCTGTAAAAACATAGGAGATGACTACTATGTATTATTTTAGTTATCTTGCGAGAATGAAGGTTGCAAATATTGTGGCTTATCTTAGTGCTTAGCTATCTAGCACATCCTTGCTCTTATTGAAAGCAGGGGTTCTTTTACTTAAGGACAAACAAAAATCCTGAGGAGGCAGGGTGGTAGAGGGGAAAGATTCAGGCTTTGTGTCCAGATAACCGGAGTTGACTTCCACCTCTGTTTATCTGGTCTTGGACAAGTCACGGTCTCTAAGGCAGATTCCTCATCCCTAAAATGTGGATAATACTCCTTTAGGTAGCAGTGTTATTGGTAGGACTAAAGATAAGGAATGCAAAGTGGCTAGTACAGTGCCTGGAAATTCATTATTTTTATTAGGGTGGATGGTAGATTTAGGATTAGAATTTAAACTAAACCTGCCTGACTCACAGATTCCCTCAGAATGATAGTGGGAAATCCCTTCCATGTAATTGCTCTAGCTTCTGGTGCCTAGCCTTCCATTATGTGGTGGAAGTGATATATTCAAACAGGACTTCAAAAACTTTTACCCCGATTAGAAGCAGAGGAAAAATGATTGGCTACCTTTGGGCATCTTGAAGGTATACTCTGAAGTGGCCCATGCAAAGCGTATAGTTTCTGGCTTTTTATTCCCCCTGCAAAACCTATTTCAATTTTGTGTTTTAATATAATGTATATTTAGATGTAAATATTTCTCACCCCCTTTTTAAAGTCATTAAAATTGAAGTTCCTGGAAAATGAGTATTCTTATGGCTTTGAGTTACTCCCAGGCAGAGTACCTGTATACTTCCAATATACAAGCAACCCAATTTAAGAAGCACAACTTTGAGATAAAGTACCTGAGAGAGAACATCGGGTGATATTCCTTTTTTTTTTTAATTAAAAAAATGTTTTTTAAATTTTTAATTTTGGTGATATTCTTTTTTACATCCTTAACCCAAAAGAACTAGGATCCATACTATGGAATGGTGATACTGTTAATCAGTTGTGTAGTGCTTCTTTATTGCCTGCTTTCCTGAAACTGGCCATATTTTAGACTTATTTGGATTGCTCTAGAGAGCATAATTTCCCAAAAGAAAGGAATTCACAGGGAATCAGATTCCAGCTCAAAGTAAAGGATTGTCAGCATTCTCTGTGCCTGGAATACATTGCACTCTAAGACACTAGAGATTGTGAAAAGAGAGGTGGGATACTTGACTCCAGTTTTTGATGCAAGAATGAATCAAGTGGCCTCTAACGCTCCCTCTGGATTTCAAATTCCATGAATCCAGAACAGAAGCCATTTCTAGCTGAAAATAGAGGAGGGCAGCAATTCCTTACTCCATGCCATGCAGTTGGCTAAATGGAGAGGAGAGTGAACTTTCCAGACAGGCAGTGGGAGCAGCCTAAGTAAAAACCAAGAGGCAAGCCTGCTGTCCTCTTCCAAGACAGCGACTCCACCATTCTGCTTGAAGTCGAAGTCTGGTATTGGAAACTGCATTAGATAAGGTTCAAAAGGAAGGATGGGCTGAGCCTTTCCAGGTTAAGGCATTTCGACTAGGTTATCACTAGGACCGTGTGCTAATGGAGTGCTTTTTGAACTCAAGATCTGTACTGGAAGCAAACTATTCTGACAGTGTGGAAGTTGGTTGGAGGTGTGTTGGGGTAAGGGAGAGCAGTTTGGAAATTGCCATGTTAGTGCAGACACGAGATGGCGGGACTGAACAGTCAAGCCATGATACAGTGCACTTGCTATGCAAGTACCACGATGAGAAGGCAAGAGTCAGTTACTGAAGTCATGGCCTCCAGGACTGAGAGAGAAAGTCAGGGAGGAAGAGGAGAGCCAGAGGGAGCCTGGTTTATTAGTAAAGATCTGTTAGTAAAGGTTCATATGCCTTTAGGGGGGATCTTCCTGCTTCCTTGGTTTTCTCATCTTTATAAGGAGAATAATGATATCTACCCTACAGGGTTGTTGTGAGGATCAAATAAGATAATGAGGTGAAAGTGGTTTGTAAACTAGGAAGACTGTCTTTGTGCAGTTTCCTCTAGCAAAATCAGCATTTGTACCCTTCACCCAGGGTCCAAGCAGAGGATACTAGTTGCATGAGATGATTCTTATCCAGCCTATTTCAAAACTTCTTACCATGTTTCCTCTCATACTGATAATAAAAGCCAAAAGCCTATTAGCTTCTAAACACTTGAACCTCTGCCTTTACTCTTTCTCTGAGGAGAAACCAAAGTAGTATATAGAATAGAATTCACACCTTTCTCCTGGGCTTCCTGCAATAGCTGGCCCTGGGAGAAAAGGGCCCCTCCGTGATACTCTTCCAGCTGGGGTGTCTAACATGCTTTGAAGCTGCTATCCGCTTTCCTCTGGAGACAGTTATTTTCCCATGAGGGTGGCTGGCTGCTGTCACACTGTAGCATTGCCCATTTCTCACAGTACTTTATCACAGAGACATTTATACCTATACCTAAGTCATCAGCCATACCTTCCGGGAACTGATTTTTCCCTTGAAGCACCAGTGAGAGAAGAAGCCCTTTCAGAGTTCTCATGGCTGAATCATTGCCATGAGCTAACGTCTCCAGCTTTATGAGTTAGTGCTGGCCCAGGCATCAGTTTTGTAGGTAGGAAAAATGGAGATGCAGATTAGTCTCCCCTATCGTCACTGCTTTTGCAGAGGAAAAACAAACCAAGCCATCATCAGAGAGTGGCCTTTTGGAAACGTGATGTTTGGTTCTTCTCCTCTGTAAAGATGTAGACTAACGTAAAGATCTTATTTAAGAGTTCATAAAAAACAAAACAAAAGCCCTTGTGATTTGTGTATGTGTGTGTGAGTGTGTGTGTGTTTTGTTTTGCTTTGGGAAAAGTAGGCAAAATGATGTGTTTGGGAGATGAATGTTCTTGTAATAGGCAAGATGAAGCTTGCAGGAGAACATGCGTAACTAACCCATTCTGCACGAGGTAGGGCCAAGACTTGTTTGTGTTTCAGTGCCTGTTTAAACATGTCTAAGGCCCAAAAGATTTATAACGTTTTAGAAGATTCCCATTCAAAAGTTATTTCTTCATTTAACAAGTATATGCATCAATATCATGGTGATTGAATATATATACCCTGATGGAGTTTGGGCAGTGCCAACATTGAGCTAAGTGGTATAAAAATGGTTGTCAATTTGACAATATGTAGTGGATATAAAAACACCAGGAATGTTAGAAATAGTGTATGAATCCACCTATTTTTTTTTTCAGGGTGGCACATTCTTCACATTTGATTAATACATTTTGGAACACTGCTACACCACTATAGTTTACATTGTAGTTTACACTCTCCCCCAGTCCATTCAGTGGGTTATAATGTCCTGCATCTGTCCCTGCAATATCATTCAGGACAACTCCAAGTACTGAAAATGCCCCCATATCACATCTCTTCTTTCCTCTCCCTGCCCTCAGCAACTCCAGTAGCCACTGTCTCCACATCAATGATACAATTTCCTCATTGCTAGAGTCACAATTGTTCTATTGTAGAATATCAGTAAGTCCACTCTAATCCATATTTTATTCCTCCATCCTGAGGACCCTGGGATGGTGATGTGCACTCCACCTACAAATCGAGAAGAGGCTTAGATCCCACACGTCTGATGGATAGAATTCTCCTGCCTGCAATTGTAGACTCTCTCGATTCCCTGGTGTGGTAGTTGAGCATCCTCACCTCCCTGTTAGCTGACCTGAAAGAAATTTTGCTTTCCAAGTTTTTAAAAATTTGTGATAGAAATTTTGTACGTAGAGTAGCAAGAGAAGGGCCTGGGTATTTACTCATAGATATTCAGAGGTAGTAATTAAAAAGTTATCAAAAAGAAAACAAAAAATTGGAAGAGAATATGATGAGGGGTTTAAACTTAAATAATCACTTAAACAATAACATTTTATTTTCCTTTAACCCTCCTCCCTTTTTCTATATCGTATATATCATATACATGTTATGTCACATATATAAACATATATCGCATATATACATTTGTCACATATGTGCCCTCCCCCCTCTTCCTTCTCTCTCTCTCACACACACGTTTACATACGAATATAAAATAGGAAATAGTCTGGGCGAGAGTCAGTGAGGAGTGTACTTCACTTTTAAAAATAGACATTAACAATGTGCCTTCCTAAATCTATGTGCATTGAAAATAGTGATATTTTAGGCAATGATCTGCCTCTCTGCACATCTTTTGGGAAGGAAGTTGGGGGTATATGCTGTTTTTCCCTACTGCTCCTGCAGCTCCTCCTCTCTGCACCACCCCTTCAACTCCTTGCTTCTTTTTTCATTCTACACAGAAGTGCATGAGCTACATGGCGAAAAGGGCACAGAGAGTACTAAAAGAATACAGAATGGTGAGAAAAAATATTGAGGAGACTTCTGAAACTTGAGGTTTACCAATTCTTTTTGGTAAAATGAGTCTTTTAAACACGCATAACTGAAGTTAGCACAGTTAAAGTTTTCTAGTCCAAAAATCCAAATCCTCATATGCTGAGCCAGCAACAAGTACTATATGTAGCAAGGACAAATGTTGTCCTCACACTTAGAAAATTAAGAAGCATTTTGTTGCTTACATGAATCTAAGTTGATGATATTTGACCAGCTTCTTGAAAAAAGGCAGTAGTTCACATACAAAAATTTTATTTCCCTTTGTTCATGCATAGTTTCAAAATGATTTTATGGGTCCCGAAATGTGAAGAATGGGTTTCTCTAAAAGTGAGACTATGTATTTTTCATTTTATTTTTAACTTCTCTTGGCATTCCAAGATATATTCAATTTTTATTTGAGAGAATATTAATAAAATACAGTCTGAAGAAGCTATACAGAATCAGGCTCAAGTAAAAAAAAAATACCAAAATGAAAAGATGAAGAGGGTCCTTTATCAATAAATTTTAAGAAATACTAGCTGTCTGGGAAACTCAGTAATTAGATGAAAAAGAAACAGTATCAAAAAGCTTTGCCTTAAGTATTTTAAATTTTTCTTTCTCAAAGCATCAAAATTACTAGCCACACAAACTGGCGTGATCAAATTGGACACTGATCATGGTTTTCCCCCATCTGGTGCCTGTGAGTTCTCTATTTTATGCACGTGCACTTATATCTCAGATGCCTGTGTTAAGATGAAGGCCCCAGAACATTAGAACACCATTGCTAACATCCACTGAATAGCAACTTCAGTTTGAAAATCCATTTCTTAAGCACTGGAAGGTATGCATTGGAGACAGACCCAATTTACCAGCTAGGGTGACTAGGCAAGTGACCTGACCCTTCTGAGACTCAGTTTCCTCCTCTATCAGTGGGAATAATTTCTCTTGCAGCTTGTTGAGCATTCAGCGCATAAAGCCCCTAGTTCATTGTCTGCTACTGAGCAGGCCCTTGATAAATAGTGTTGTGGTTATTAGATCTAGATGCTGTAGGGTAATCATATTCATAAATCGGTCAGTTAGCCCTTCTTCAAAGAGCTCACACTCTATCAGGGAAAACTGATAAGCTTAGCTGTAATTCAGTGTGACAGGTGCTTTAATCTGTTTGGAATGCCCCCCTAGCCAGCCACCATTCTTGTCTGCCATGCAAACTCCTACTCATCCTTTAAGACTCACTTGAAGCAGTAATTGTAGATGAAGCCTTCCCTGGCCATCCCCCTCTCCCCACATGCACATACTCAGTAATTCCTCTTACATTCATTGCACTACGTATATATGATATTCCTGTTTTCCCATTACTCTGTCCTCAGAAGCAGGAGCTTTGACCTCTCATTTCTGTAGATTAGGGTTGGCACATATAACAGACCCTAGAAAACATGTGTCATAATATTCCTTGTCTGAATGAAGTGGGGTTGCAGCACCAAAAACAGACTGATTTGCCTCATTTCACAGAGGAGGTAGCATTTTAAGTTGAGTCTCAAAAGATGTGTAGGGTCTTGTAAGAAGCGGAAAAGAGAAAGAAACTTCTGGATACAAGGGATTAGGGTGAGTAAAGGCATGGGGTCATGAACATTTTATTTAAGTCTAAGAGTAGGAAAACAGTTTGATATTCTTGAACTGCTTGTTTGGGGAAAAGGGAGAGAAGCAGGAAATGAGGCTGAAAATAAGTCAACAGAGCCTGATTAAGGAAAACCTAAATATCATCCCAGAGAGTTTAGTTCTGATCCTTCAGGCACTGAGAAAGCATGGAAGTGTCTTTAGTACATGGGAATGGAGGGTCATCATATTTCTATTGGAAAAAGACAACTGATAGCATTGCAGGAGTGGAAAGACAAAAGCAGAGATACTGGTTAGGAGACTATTATGACAATTCAAGGAAAAGATAATGGCAAAGGAAATGGAAGTGGCTCCGGGGTTGGGTCAATCTGTAATATGTATTCATAGATAGACACCCATTTCACATAATTGAGGTTGCTTTGACTCCTCATGTTGTAGAACATAGTTATTTTTTTTTTATGATTTCTTTTGTTTATTCCCATCCTCCTTGCTCCCCAGCCCAGGCCCCATTGTTTGCACTAGCTTGCTTTCTGCTTGAGTCTTTTTTTCTTTTGGGAGGCTTTGGGAACTGAACTTGGGATCTCCCATGTGGTAGGCAGGCATCCAACTACTTGAGTGACCCAATTATTTTTGAGCTACTTATTTTCAGGACTGCACTAGCAAACAAGTCAAATGATGTATTCTTCAAGCGTTTGAGGACATTTTTGGTGCTATGCTTTACTTTTTTCACTTAGGATTAGTCTTGGCTATCTGTTGTAGTGCTTTGTGTAGGTGAGGACCTGCAGGTGTGTAGCTGGCCAGACAAAGGAACACTTTTTGTTTTCTCTGGCTCTGCCTTGCATAGGAAATGTTTGGGTTGCAATTTTACTTATCAAAGAAGAGAGACTCTGGCCTAGGTGCCACTGACTGACTGGTTGACTCTGGCCAGGACATTCTGCTTATTGGGACTTTGGGTCTTCAGTTTTCTTACCTAGGAAAGAAAGATATTAGACTCAGTTTTTAGGGTTCTTCTTGTTTTTGATTCTAATTATAAGAATGAGCAATGTTGCCCTTTAACGAGGTGAAAATAATGGCCCTAACAGTGGCCCAATGAAAATGGAGGCATCTTTCACTTCAGCTTTGTACATAATGCAAAGAAAAAAAAAAGGCATGCTCTTAAATAGCAATACCATTTTCACAAAATCGGTGATGAGAAGTATGTATTTGTGCTTTGACCCATAGTTGGTCCTCAATTAATATTTGTGAATTGTGTTATAAAATCTCTTCATTCCTTTTTCCTGGGCACAAAGTATATTTAGGATTGGTAAACTATACTTTCACTGCTACTCAAAGAGGGATCCAAAATTCTTGACACACAGAATATTACTAAATCTAGCTACAGAAATTGGACCAACAGGGAAGGCTTTGTAAATCATTTGCCTTGAGTTCCAAGCATATGAAAGGAAGATTCAGGAAATCAAGTGTTTCTTCTTACTTTATTGCCTGGAGCAGGCTGTTTCTGAGAAATGTAGTACAGAAATAGCTCTGAAACCAAATATAAAATGATTAAGAACTTTGAGCATTTATTCTGAAGGCTAGATTCATACAAATAGATTAGAATCCAACTATCAGTATTTAGAGAATCTACTTCCTCTTTGCTACCTGATTATTTGACCCAGACCTTAAGGGAAGGAATGGAAGAGCTTGAGAGGAGCACATGTGTTATTTTAAAGTTATAATGAGACAATGTTTGGAACAGCTTCTTTAAAATTAGTACATTTCTCTTCTAACTAAGTTCAACTGTCAAAGATTTCTTTATTGCTCTGACAGTTTTCTTAAAATATTTGCCCTTTTAATCCCTTAATTAGCAAACTAAAATGTAACCTTAACTTTTTTCAACCAGGATACACTATTTTCTGCATTAAATTTGCACTCATTTCACAGTCACATCTCATCTGACTTGCAATAATCTTTCTTTATATAATTTGGAAGTTATTAATACTGATTAAATATTAGCTGCATCATCAACCCTTATTTTCTTGGACTCTATTTCTGAGGGAAATCTCTTGAGAGAGGCAAGTGGCCATTTAATAGGATTAAAAAAGAATGAGGGAAGAGGGGTTTTGGTGAGAGTTTTAAACTTGTTTACAGAAAGACAGTCTAAGACTATCTAGCGGTAAGATTTTAGATCTATGAGAATCTTTGTGTGTGTGTGTGTATGTGTGTGTGTAAAGAGAATCTTGTTAGTAAATAAAGCTAGACATTTACAAATTGTAGAAGAGCTGCCATTGCAGCAGTTTGTGTCAATTCCTGATACAAATGATTGATAAACTTGTGGGTTTGAAAAACAACAAAACAAAAACCATCTACCTGTCAATTTGATTTACTGTAACTCTAGTTTTTATGGCAACGGTTAGGGACAAAGTTCATTCTATAAAATAAAAAATATATATATAAATATAGAGAGAAACATTGGAAATTGGATTAATTTTATTTAGGTGAAAATTTTCAATTTGATTTAAAAAAGTAAGAAGCCATTATCATCTTTTTCTCATGATGAGTTTGTGTCACAGACTCGATCATACAGTTATTAATCTCAAATTTTTTTATTTACTTGTTTTATACAAGAGTCTTTTCTCTTTATACAGCATACTATTTTGTTGTTGTTACTGTTGTATTATTATGCCTACCACTTGGGTGAACAATGGATAGGTAAGGTCTCCATTTAGAAATTCTAGATTTCTGGACAGGGAAAACCACTGAAGACATGTAATTGTAATGGAAAAAAAATTGATATGCAGCACAAGAAAAAAATAAATACACATTTCTCTGGGACACTTGAAAGAGGGAAAGAGCATGTAGACATTCAGTAAACATTGGTTGAATAAAACAATGAATGTGTAAAACTGGAATAAACATTGCTTATAAGGTCTAGAGCAATTTAAACACCAAACAGTCATGTAGAAGTAAGGTTTGTAAACATTGTCTGTAAATTGCTCCAGTACAGTTTTAGGGAAATGGAAAAAATGTAAAATTCCCCCACCACTTTGACTGGATGATATGGACCAGAATGCTTAGAGGAGCAGCCTAGTCTGTTGCCCTGTGTGGTTTCCTTCCCAGGCAATGCTGCCAACTTCCTGTGAAATGAAAAGCAATAGGGGTTCTCAGTTAGATGCAAACAGGTTTGTACTGTGAACACAATAACAAAACTCCTTATAATTTGAACATAGAGGACAGCTATTTAAATTTGTTCCTGGACATCCGTTGATTCCCTGAGATGTTTCTGAGTCTTTTAAATATTTCCACTTGAATTGGTTATTTTTATTTTGAATTAATTATATTTTACTATTTTATTAATTGATCAGTTTTAATAGATTTATTATTTATCTTCCATTCATTCAATTGGTTTACATAAATATACATTTTAGAGGATAGTTTGAGCAGGCAGAAAGTTTCCCAATTCACTTTGAAGGTGTTTATAAAATTATTTGTTAAGTACTGGTTTGATTTATACGTTCCTAATGTACAGGACACTTTCATTTCCTTGATATCATTTGAGTTTCAAGGCAACACTCCAAGCTTACTGTTATCATCTTCAGTGGAGGACACTGAAGCTTACAAGGTAAAGTGACAAGCCTGAGATCTAGGCTACTAAGTAGTGGAGCTGGGACTCTGATTTTCTGGTCAGGTGCTCGTTTTACCATAGCAGTGTGAATCTGCTAGGAATCTGTTCCCTTCCATCTTTGTGATCTTATTTCTGGTTCATGAACACTCTAATTAAAGCAGTGGGCATTTGACCAATGAGTAGGTTTTGATTTACAACATACAGGGCTGGCATTTACATTTTTGGCATGAAACTTGAAGTACCATGAAAGCTTTCATGTTCCCATTAGAGGGAAATAGATCTTCAGGTGATGTGGACACTTTAATTTCTTCTCTTCATTGGGTTTTACTAGGACCAGCTAATGGAAAACATGAAAGTGCAGAGTTCTCTGCATAGGACTTGAAGGGCTTACTAGTCTTGTAGTTAACTCCAGAGACTGGTAGATAGACAGCTTTTCAAGCCAAAGTCCTCAATCCAAGGAGGCTGCCCTGGGCCAACCCTCCTCAGTATATGTCAACTCAGATACAATAGTTCTAGAGACAGCTCACCAGCCAAAACCAAAAGTCACAGAGATGGTATAGCAATGAAAGGTAGAATAAAAGGTTGTTTGCTCCTTCCTTCATTTTCTCCGGTAACATTATGTTTGACTTAAGTTTTTATCTCTGGCATTAGATATGGTGATGTTTATTCTCCTGTGTTGGTGTTATGGTGGCAGGAGTTGACACTAATAACCAGCCCTGTAATTTAGACAATGTAGCTGAGATCGGTAGTTACCATTTATTGAGCATCTGTTTCAGGGCAGGAATTCCACAAAGCACTTTATATTTTGGCATCTGATTTGTACAGCAATTCTGCAAGGCAGTGGATAATTTTCCCATTTTATGGTTGCAGAATTGCATAACCTCTTTAGTCCTAGAATCACCTAGTAAATAAAGAACAGAAGGGTCCAGGAATGAGTGACCCTTGAAAGCAGGGTCTTCCCAACCAGTATCCTAATTTTCATTACTTTGTGTCTATTACTGTTTCATAGCTTTTATTTTTCTTTGCCCACATTAAGCTCTTCTAATGATATAAAGACACCAAGGAGAAAGGTAGAACTGGATTTTCCCTAATTCCCTACTGGTAGAGTAAATAGGAACAGAGTTGCTAATGTGTTCACTCATTCCGGGAAATAATAGGAGCTTCCACTTAGTTTAAGCCTGGTATCACTCTCTATTTCATTTCCTTTCCTTTTCCCCATTCTCCCTAAAAAATGTATTAGGAAGGGGGTGGGCTGAGGGAGAGAGGCAGGAGTGTTGATAGAGATGGCATCAAGGAAAAGCCAGGGTGAATGTGTAGGAACGAATAAGAACTTGAGCGCAGTATATACATAAATTCACCTCTAGTGCAAACAAAAACAACAGCAACAAAACTTTGTGCCTTTGGCTTGAAAATTGCCTTCACAATTTGTGAGCATATTTAGGATTATGTAAGTGCAGTGCCTTAAAAGTAAACCCAATACCTTTTACTCAAAGAATGCAAAGTGCTTTGCAAACAGTAGGACCCTGTAATCTAGGGATGATTTTTTTAATGCCCTATTTTATGGACTAAGAAACCAATTCAAGGAGATCTTCTGATCTCTCTGTGTAGACAAAATAGATCCAGGACTAGACTCTGATAATTCCAACTTCCTGTCTCCTTAGAAATCAACCACACTAAAAGACTAATCTTATGTCAAGGTAGCAATTTTCTCTAATTACCTTTTTTTTTTTTTTAAAGAAGGAAAACACAAATTATGCAGTAGATATATTTGCATAAAGATAGATCTTGAAAACATTAGTTATATTAAGATAATAATACCTGTTTCTATAAAGAATACAGAGAGGTCAGATCTCTACTTCTCTAAATGTCTACAGCAAAGCATTTTCAACAGTTAGAAAAGGTTATTGTTTGCACTCTGCCATTTTTCTTCACATGAGGAACTCATTAGTTCATAGTGGAAATTATCTTATTTTGAAAGATGCATGGGAATAAATAATTGTTATAAAGCAGACACTTTCAAAATACATGTATGTATTAATTAAAGTAAGAGTAAAAAATTTTTAAAAAAGGAGTGTGTGTGAGCATGTGTGTATGTGTGCTGCAGATAAAACAGATTTTGAAGGTTGAGAAACATGATGATACTTGTAAGGTATGAAGGAGACAAGACCAGAGGCGCCGGGAAGCTTGACTACTGTGGAGTGCTCAGTTTAGACTTGTCTTTGCCCCATGGCCTGCAGCGTTGATGAAGAAATTGGGGACGCTTTTACTCGTTCCAAAGTCTTACCTGATCAGACCTGCCCAGGTTTTGAGTTTGGGAAAAAAAGTGTTTGAAGTAAACAGGAAAATTACTCACCTTGATGATGTATTTTACTGGCACTGACAATGCTTTGATAGTCTGACAGATTTTCTTTTTTAAGTTTTGTGGAGGAAAGATGGGGAAATTATGAATATTTTATTTGAAAATATAGATTCCTATGCTTAACACTTACTTGCTAGTAAAGGGAAAAATTCATTTTGTGTCCTTCAAATTTATAGTTTTGCCCAATCCTTCTAATGAAGCGTAAGTCAGAAATTTTCCATTAGCAATTTTTACTGTGAATCAACAAAAATACAAGAGAAGATCCTTAATTCTGCATATTTTTTGTGCATATGTCTTCCTAATCATGCCGTTGCTGTTCCCACAGACCAGAGTCTTCACAGGACATTGGTTGTGGGTTCCAGCACTTGCAGGTTGTTGTCTCCTATAAAGGTGATTAAGTGCTAACCCAACTGGTTTGATGAAAGAGTTCAGTTGTTCTGTGCACCAAATACAGTAAGCATACCTTGTTTTTCTTCATTGAGGAAACTATTCTTAAATTTTTGCACATAAATAAATATTTGAGATAGATCGCTTTTGGAAAAAATCAAGTCTATTTTGCTATTTTGTTCAAATATAATTCGATTTCTTAAGTTTCCCTCCCCCACTCCTACCCTTTCCTCCTTCCTTCCCCCCTCCTTCCTCCCTCCCCCCTCCTCCCGCCCTCCCTCTCTCCCTCCTCCTTTCCTTCCTTCTTCCCTCACTCCCTCCCTCCCTTCCTTCCTTCCCTAAACTGTTAAAGGATACACATATTCCATCTTTGAAAGCTGGATCATACATACTTCAATGTTTTAATCTTGACTGGGAAAAGGACAGGTGGCTTGGTTCCATGAAAGGAGTCCTGTGAGATTGAAATCCTAGGCTCCTAATATGGAATTGTCCCTAATTCACTGTGACCTTAGTCAAGGCTTGTGCCTAGACTGATATCTCACCCCTGTAAAATGACAGGGTTTGAGAATTATTAAAGTTCTTTCAGCTTCATATTCTCAGATTCTGTGTAGCTTCTCAAACTAGATACAGGGTGACTTGGATAATCAAAAAGAATACTGGCATATGGTTAAATCTGATAAAATTCAATACTTAATGATAATAGACTAAAAGGAAGGAATATAATAAATGATAGGCTATGATGGCATTTAAAACAAGAAATCTCTGCCAGTGCCCTTCCCTTACTTCTCTGACTGGGAATACCTTGACCATATTTTTTGCATGTGTCTAAGTCCTAATTGGAAATGTATTTGGTGACTAGTAAGATCAAATGAGGGGCAGTACTGACTAGGGTCTACCCTACCAGCCTCTTGAAGCCACAGATACAATGAGCGTCTTGAAAGCTTTGAAATACATTTACTGCATGCTCAGTTCCTGTCCTGACAGCAGCAGTTGTGAGCACCAGAGCAAGTCTGGGTTCTAAACCCTTATTAAACCTTTATAAAATATGCCTGAGAAGTGGGTTAAGAAAGATTTGCCTCACTAGTCAGATGTTACTATCAGGTGGCCGAACTTTGAAGCAACTGCTTAGGCAGCCCATCCACTTGGTTGAAGAGTCAATAGTTTACTGCCATAAGCACGTGCTGTATCAAGAAGTTTCATTTTGGTTCCATTCACGTTCTACATTCAGCAAAACGTCAATTTTGGAAGATCTTTTTTTTTTTTTTTAAACCTGGTTATACTAAGGATGTAAATCAAATGCACATATGGAATGTCAAATAATCCCTTTTAAGAGTCCATTTTCTTATTTCAGTTGGCATAAGATATGAAACTGAATGTACTCAAAAAGTGTAGGAGATTTTGAAGAAGCTATTCATTAATGGCAGTTTTCACCTAAGGCAAATGGAATTATTTAGCAAATACCTTCTAGCACTGAGACAGGTAGGCAGCATTTCTGTTTTTGCTAATATTTGCAAGTATATCTCTTCTAGAAACCACAAAACCTTTGCCCTGTGATCTGTAAAATGATGACATTGATTAGACAAATTTTGCCACTATCTATCATCTCATCACCCAGAAACTTAGTGTGAATGGCATTCTGCAGACTCATTTTTGCCAATGTTTCTCATTCCTATTCTCGTTACTACTTTTCCATGCCAAACTTATCTACCTCTCTCTCAACTGGTGCTGTTAGCCCTCATTATTGCTCCTAGACATTTTTGTCCCACAACTCTTCCTCTTTGGTGTCTGGCTGGGGAATCTTTCTAATACCCAGATCAGATCAAGGACCACTGATGATCCATTGTCGGTGATGACAACTGACCTCTTAAGCTCTTCATATCTGATCAATGTATTCCTTTATGGCCTTACCTTCCACTAATTCAAAATACTCGCATTCTGTTTGTGAAATGCCACATATTTTTCAACACATAGTCTCACACAAATACTTATTATCACATTTCCTCCTTATAACAAGCCTATCAAGTTAGTGGTATTACCTGTACTTCTCAATTTAAGAGTTATGTAACTTTTCTTGAGATGACATACAAATTTTGTGAGTGGGGAAGGAAGACTTCTGACTCTTAGAGGGATGTGTTTTCCATAATATACTGTGGTTCCAAACATCCTTCCCCATAGTCATATATGATGTATTACAATCATCAGAAGATGATTTTTGTTTTGTTTTCCATGCCCATGCCTTCAGTCTCCTGCTGTTCCCATTACCCAAAATTTTCTTCTCTCTCATTCCTGCCTGTCAAAATTCCCTCTGTTCTAAAACAACATTGGCAAAATATTAATAACTGTTGAAGATGGGTGATGAATATGTGGAGTTCTCTGAATTTGAAATTTTTCAAAATAATAAGTAATGAAATGTCTCTCTATTCTTCTTAGCCAAGGTTGCCAAATTTAGCAAATAAAAATTCAGGACATCCAGCTAGATCTGAATTTCAAATAAATGTATAATTTTAACATAAGTATGGATGGACCATGTGATATTTGGGATATGCTTGTGCTAAAAAAATTTACTGTCTATTTAGAATAAAAATTACCTGGGCATTCTGTGCTTTAGCTGGAAACCCTATTTCCCAGCTCAAGTAACTGCTCTTGCAACAGAAGTGAATTTTTCATCCCTTTTACCATACTGGGTTCAGCATTGGTGAGGTAACAAAGAAGTCTGTACATACGTTTAAATACTAGCTGAGCTACCACACTTGTCTCGCACAGCCTATTGTGCCTCCCTCCCTCCCTCCCTTCCTTCCCTTATTCTTTCAAAGTATCCTCTCCTTCTCTTCCTGGTAGTGTTTCAAATTTGTTGTTAAGGGCAGCTGCTTTTAATAATCTTTATTATTATTTTTTAATTACTTCTAAAACATTTTAATATAGATATACTCTGTAACTCCATGGTATTACTAAAACAGCTATGTTGCATTCTTTTCCCCACTGGATTTAATTAGAGTAATAAATTTATAAAGAATGCAGAAAAAGCAAGCAAGATGAAGCAGGATCCCATCTTAATAAATGAACTGTAAAAAAATTAGGAAGTACCATTATGATACTCTTTTAAGAGGTGTTGTAAGCAGAGAAGAGAGTTGGTTTAAATCACCCCCTCACCCACCAAGACAGGCACATACATTAGTGACTCAGAGTCCCTAACCATCAACCATGGAAAAAGATATCTCAAAATTACTTCAGTTCTTATGGATCTATTTAAAAAGAGTGAGGAGAGCAAAAGTTGAAGACTGGGCTTAAAGATATTAAAGAGCAAATATGATCTAATTTATTCAGTTATACCTCTCCTTTTTTATAGTATCCCAGAATCTAAGTATTTCATCATGTTGACTTTCTATACATATATGTATAAGGAAACCCAGCAATTTTTCTATAAGATAGCTTGTCTTACTAGAAATTCATCTCATCATGGTTTACTTTGAATCTCAGGACAAATGTAGTTGAAGGGACCTCAAAGTCCCTTAAACTTATCTCAGTGTTTGAAAGTTCACCTTTACAGCACTCTAAAAAGCACCTGGTACCTTAAGTTAAAAAAACAAAAATACAGTAAGCCGAAGCAGATCAACAGACATGTCCTCTGTTTATGTTTTGAAATCCATTTGCTAGTCATTTCCCTTATTTTTAAATCCTATTATATTTACACCTGGGCATCCATTTCTCTGAGTGAAAGGAATGTAGGATATAAAATATCAGAGTAACAATGATTCTTAACAATTATTGTTTGTACTCTTTCATGAAGAGATTTAAAACTCTTTGCTAATCTGACTTAGTTCCTGTGGGAAGGATAGTACAGTAGGATTGTAGTTTACATATTATATGTAGAAATACAAGTAGAAGCACTTTTATCACCCAGCTCTGAAAAAAAAAGAAAAGAAGACATGGTACATGAATCTAAGGAACCTTAGAAATAGCATTGAGAATCTAGTTATACTGATTTAAGTTATAGGGGTAGAATTATTATGGTTTTTTTTTTTCTTCTTTCTATGTTTTCTCTCTTTTTTTTTTTAAGATTTATTTTTTATTTATTTCTCTCCCCTTCTTCTCCCAGCCCCTCTCCCCCATTGTCTGCTCTCTGTGTCCATTTTGCTGTGTGTTCTTCTTTGTTCACTTCTGTTGTTGTCAGCGGCACAGGAATCTGTGTTTCTTTTTGTTGCATCATCTTGTTGTGTCAGCTCTCCTTGTGTGTGGCGCTATTCCTGGGCAGGCTGAACTTTCTTTCGCGCTGGGTGGCTCTCCTTGAGGGGTGCACTCCTTGTGTGTGGGGCTCCCCTATACAGGGACACCCCTGTGTGGCAGGGCACTCCTTGCGCGCATGAGCACTATGCGTGGGCCAGCTCCACACGGGTCAGGGAGGCCCGGGGTTTGAACCACGGACCTATCCTCTGGGCCAAGTCTGCTTCCCTCTATGTTTTCTTTGTTTCCTGATTTACCCCAGGTATATGTCTTCCCATAAAATTAGCCAGGAATTGACTCTGATTGACCTATTAAAATATACTTTGAAATTACTTTTTTTCACTAAAATAATTCTGCTAATTGCTGGTCTAGCAGTAAAGCTACACCATGGAAATAACTACTGTGACTAAATACGTGATATAAGAATGATAGCAGCTGCTCATCAAGCACTTAACCCTGCACAAGTCCTGAATTGTGAACAGCACATGTTTAGGGTAGATAGTAATATGGTCCCTGTTTTAGAGATGAGTAATCTGAGGCTTGGGCAGGTTCTATCACTTGACTAAAGTCTTTCAACCAGCAATGAGAGAGAGTGGGCTTTGCAGCTGCATGTGTCTGACTTTAGAGACTACTTTCCTTCCTACATCCCTGAGTTGTTGCCTCTTCAGCTTTGGAGAAGAGCTCTGAAGGCAAGCAGATCTGACTTTAACCTGGTCCTGTTGCTTAGTAGCTGTGGAAATTTGGGCAGGTTATTTAACCTTTTGAGCCCTCACTCACTTCTCTGGTTGATAAGAGTAATAATATCTACCTTACAGGTTGATGCAAAGATTAAATAAATATCAAGAATTAACAAAATGCCTAGGCTGTAATACATGTTTAATACATATTGACTTTTTCTTATTATTCTTAATATGTTAAAACATGGGTCCTATTTCCTACAATTCTTACACCTAGTCTCCAGTATTCCAAGTATTTGAGCATGCACTAGGATTAGAAAATGCTGTGGTTCATTAATCGGTACAGATCTTAAACCTCTTTTTAATAAATTAGCTCTCAAAATTGTAGCTGTCTATCCATGATTCAGTCTACTGACTGATACCTTAGATTAGCAGCTGTAAAATTGCTTTAGGAATGAATTGAATTGTTATTTTGTTCTTCTCTGACTGCAAGCAAGGAGTGTTAAACTTTCAATGCACTATTTCTGAGCATAACTGTACTCATGGTGGGCCAAGGGAAGGGCAAGTACATGCAGTAAGGGTTTGGAGGCTGGGCAGTATTTACAATCCTACATGTGTGTGAGGTGACACTAAAAGTTTCAAGGCTCTGCAATAACCTTCTGAGTTTGTGAAGCAAGAAAGCACTTTGTATTCATGTTCCCCGTTCTATTTGTGTCTTAATTTTGTATTCTGCTATGTGTTGGCAATATTCCTATAAATCAGTCATTCCTAAGTAGTAAGTTTCTGCAGGGTAGGGACTCCCTGCCCCCTGCCCCCCTTCACATTCTAGCATGTGGTACAGACTTGAAAACAGCGAGGACTCCATAGATGGAAAGGGAAGCACCATAAAATGTGCATAGTTACCCATTAGGGCCCCAGAGGTGAAGTTAAAACCTACATTAGAGACCTGGCCCTCTCTTGCATCCTCTCTTTGTCTGAGCAAACCAATTTTCCTACTTGAGCTTCTGATTCTTCATTGGCTAAAAAGGGAATGGAGAAATTTTTCCTACAGAGTGTTCTGAGCATTAAATGAATATGGTTTATGAAAATGCTTTATAAACTGTTCCAGACTTTTCAGATGGGTGAGTGGTGGTGTCATGTATGGAAAAAAATAGATGCAATTACCCTCCATACTGCCCAGACATTCGCTCTCATCTTTTGTTATCAGATTGGCCTGTATAGTATTTTGGCCTTCCAGTAGCCCACAGATAGAATTTACCATGGTTGTAAGAGAGGACTCACTTATAGGGCTGGTGGAGAGATGAAAATCCAAAACAAGCAACAGATGAGGAAAAAGAACTAATATGTCTGGATCCTCTTCCTAAGGGTTCCTGGACCATTACCTAGGGGTAGGGCTATAAGAGCCTCCAGCAATGAATAGTTTCTTAAAGTATTTCTGTCACTAGAAAGATGTGGCCTTCAGCAGGGATTAGAGGTTTAAGATCTAAACATGAGTCATTTTCAATCAGAAGAGTATTGATAGAAGTATAGAAAATAGCCTTCAACTTCGCCATCCAGGGGTTGAAGAAAGACAGCTGCCAAGGAGGGACACTTATGAGGTTACAGGGCTGTGGTGTGGGGCTTTGTCCAGGACCAGGGAGGAAGGCGTGTTCCTAGTGGGCAGGACCTGAGCTTGGCATAAGGTTGTTGACTTCATGACCCAAGGCTGCCTTTTGATTCACCAAGATGAGACCTAAGGATGGAGCACTGGCTTTGGGCCTTGAGGGGAGAGAAGTGATAGGACAATAAACCCAGGGTTTTGTAGGCTGTTGTGAACAATGAGTCAACCTCAGGGGGAGAGGAGACATTTTCTTTCTCATAAGGGCTTTTGGAGGCTTAAATCCAGAGTGGTGTACCTGGGGTGTGTTGGCGTCAATTAGCTGCTGTTGTCCTGGAAGGAAAGCTGGATGGTTGGCCTTAATTGTCTCACATCTAGAGAGAGTGTGTGTGTATGTGTGTGTACCTGTCTCCCTGAAGCTCTCCTATGGGTCCACCCACTCTGCCCCCTCCCCGCCCCAAGATTAACATCATCTTGAAGAGATGAAGTACAGAAATGTTTCACAAAGCAACCACTGGTTGGAAGTTAGAGGTCATGGGTTCTAATTCTGCCCCTCTTGCTAACATTTGATGATCTTTTCTCCATGTATGTTCTCCCATTTCTTCATTGGGGAGTTAAAGTGAATATGTCCAGTGGAAAGCGGAGGTAAGAGTTCTCTGCCCACCTGTGAGAAGAATTTGTACTCCATACCAAATTGTCTTCCTATGTTCCTGAGAATGTCCAGGTTTGTTGGACTGAGGGGGCGGAGAGCCCATGTACTTCAGGTGCCCGGGAAGTAGTATGCAAATGATTAACCAGCTCTGGGAAAAAGACAGACTGAAGTTCAATTCTCAGTTCTACCATTTATTGGATGTCAATTTTAATTTTTGAGCCCTGGTTTCTACACTTGCAAACCAGGAGAATCATCTTACCCCTGCCTTCTCATGGTTGTTATGATCTCATGGAACATGTGTGAAGGTAAGCTAACATTTTCTGAGCACCTACTGTGTGAACCAGTCACTCTGAGAAATGCCTTCTGGTGTCTGCTTTGTGAAGGTAACTGAATGGAATTAGTTTTCAGGTGGGGGTGGCAAAAAATACTAAATGAAAGTTCATTTCACCCCCTGGAGAGTTAAAGTTACAAAATGACCAATCAGTTCTGTCAATTCTCTTCAAACTTGCTCTCTAAATTGATGCTATTAAGCAACTAGAACTAGGCTGGTGGCCTCCACCCCCACATGCTTCCGAGACTGACCTTGTTAGGGACCAACAAGCTGTCCTTCAGTAGGGAGGCTCCAGCTGCCTGCCCCCCGGCTAGTGCCCAGAGCAGGCCACAGAGCTCAAAGAGGCACCTTCCTCCTTTCCAAAGTATTGCTCCTTGAAGTGAGGTCTAAGTGACTGCCCCCCCATCCCCAAGCCCTCACGGGCCCCTTGGTCCCCGGCTGGTCTTCACGGGAAGCGGGTAGCAGACAGCCCACCTGCTTGATGTCAACATCTGTGGGCGCGGCCCCAGGAAGAATGTGCCGCTCCCAGCCAGCTCAGGTAATTAATCCCCACAACTGACAGGTGGCAACAGGCGGCCCTTTGGCTGGGGCCATCAGGAAAAGTGCTTGGAGGAAGGATTTTTTTTAAAACTATCAGAGCACAATTCGTACATGTCTGGCAGCTAGACGGCTGTGGCAGGAAGGGAGGCGGGGAGAAGTGATTGCCTTGCCAGACAACTTGGGGCCAATTTTGGGATATCCTCCTTACTGATCATCACTATATATCCAATAGGATATGGTGACCTGTGAACTGTTTGCAGGCTCACTTTGCAGAGTTCCCCTTCCTTTGAAGTAGACACACTTGTAAGGTGGAGTGCCTTATTCATGAATTAAGAATTTGGGGCCCAGGGGGAAGAAATGATTTCCCTAAGACTACACAGGAAGTCAGTGGGCAGGTGGGGCACTGTAACTCTGTCCTCTTGACTTCCAGTCCACAGTGCTTCAGGCACTATTTTGAAGCTCCCTTTTACAGGTGCAGTTTGGAAATAGGATGATAAAATCATGGTCCTAATCAGAGTGGGGACAATTAGTGGATGCTTTAATGATATTTTGCATTTCAACCTTACCTTTTAAAGTGAGTTTCTCAAGGGAACACCCCCACCCCACCTCATTCCCTCCACCTTTTAATCTTGGTATTTTGGGATACCATCTATCCTCAATTATTAATTAAAAAAAGAAAAAGACTGTCTTCCTAGATATGAACTTTATAATGTTTGTCAAGTATTACTTTTAGAGGGAAAATCTAGAATACAGTATAAATTTATTAACCTATACCATTAGATGTGATAGAGTTATTCAGTATATTTGAAGTAGATCAGAGTGACCCTATGGCTAGCCCTTTCTGACTTGGAGTCTTTTTAAATTTAAGTGAATTCAATTTTTAAAACCTCTTGATTAAAAATTATATTTTAATTATTGGATTTTTATCTTCAAGTATCTCATTTATCTTCCCTATTAATCTCTCCTCATGGTAAGTCACCTGCCAGAATTTTAATTTTCCTTCTCTGAATTTTTTTACCCTACCAATTCCAATTATTGACTTAACAACCCTCTTATCCCTACAAAACTACATTTTTGATTTGGCAATTCCCAGGAATACAGTTTGGAAAGGAAAAAAAAAATGCCACTCACTGTTTTAGGGCAGCTCTAAGAGAGACTTTGTGCTTGATGATGGCTAAACTTGGATTAATGCAATTGTAGTAACTTTTGGGTTTGGATTTTTTCCTATTCTTAAATATTTTAGTATTTTTGAGGTAGTGCAGATTACATTTTACCTCTTGCAGTTTTTGAACTCTCTGAAAAGAGGAACCGTGAATAGAAGCACACCTAGCATTTCCTGTTGGTCAACAGTGGTTGTCTTTTACATTACCTTGAGTCTCCTTTTTTCTTTTTTAGTAAATCCAAATCCATTCAGAGTCCCAGAAATAAAGTGGGATTTATATGTTTGTTGATGTATTTAGGTTTTATTCTCTTTTTAAGACCCAGGCATCTTCTCAGAGTAAATTTGCCCTAAGTTTTAATGGGCCACAGCTGCATCTGGTTTAAAAGCTAAGGCTAATCTTTCTGTGGGCTAATGGCCAACAGGTCGTAATGCACATAGTATTACATTGGAATGAAATTTAAGGGCATTTCCTTTTAGCATGAAAGCCTGCCAGATGTGAGTTGATCTGGGTGCTGGCATTGTAACATCAGGATGGCCTTGACAACCTCCTGCACAGTTGCTTCCCTTGATGAGAGACTGAGTCATGAAGTGGGTTATATAATTATTGATTTCTTTGGTTAACGGAGTTTGTTTCATCTGTATTCTTAGAGATTTTGGAATCAAGAAAGCCATGCAATTTGGGGTTTGCGTAGAGTATGGCAGTCCTTCTGGGAAAGGTTGAAAGGAACAAAGTATTTTGTTGTGTTTTTCCTTTATTTTTTTCCTTTTTAATGTGGGGGCAGAGGGTCTTTGTTGCACCTTTAGGAAAGGGAGCTGTTGAAAAATTATGCAGGTGTGTGCTGATATTAGCTGGCATCTTTATGCATTGTGATACTGAATTACTAGTCTGGCAGCCAAGAGCATGTAATATAGTATGTCTACTGAGGCAGGTGGTGACGGTAGGGCTGTAGTCACTGGAATGCTTTTTTTTCCCCTTCTCTTTGCAACATATTATTAGTAAAGGAGCTGAATTTACTCTTGTTTTCCAAAATCCCCCAGAGTTATTTTATTTGAACATGATATTTGGCTCCAAGTACTTCACCCTCAATAGGCCAAACCTCCCCCCTCCTTTCTAAAACAAAACAAAACTTAGGCAAAGCTTACTTTTCCATTTTGTCAGTGATATTGTATAGCAAGAAAGAGTTGAGTTCATCTGTTAGTTTTGAGGCATGCCTCTGTTCCATGCCACTGTAGGAATGCTTTATTCATGTGGATGTTCAAAACTGTCATGTCTGTGAGAGAGGAGATTCGATTGAGACCCAACAAAAAATTAGGTTTTTCAGTCTTGTTCGTGAACTAGTGGTTCCTAGGAATGAACAGACAAGTATACCTATTTATCCATAAGCACATACATTGACTCCTACTCTTTTACATTTTTCCAATGAGAAATCAAAAAGACTGTCAACACTTTGGATTCCACATTCTTTCAAAGAGTTACCTTGCCAATGGGTACTGGCAACTGGGTTCTCTAACAGATTTGCAGCAGATCATAAGAATTCAAAATGAAAGAAACACTATAGATCATCTAAAAAAGATCTCTCTCACTTTTCTCCCTTTGGGTGATTATCTCAAGGTCCAGAGAGGTCAAGTGAGCTGCCTGAAATTCCTCAGTGCATGTCAGATATTAAGAGAGATCAATCACTTCCATCTTTAAAAGTCATTTTCTTTATTTTTCTTTTGCTATCACAGTATTTCTTTTTCTAATTTCACATTAAGGTTGTGGAATTTAAAGAGACACAACTGCATCTGCTGTCTCACCTAAGTATGTAAAAAAGATTAGTACAACCACTCCTGATTTATCAAAACATGGTTATGATAAAGGGAAGAAAATCTCAATGCCAAGACAAATTTATATACTGAACTCAAAAGGATATGGTCCTGTGGGAAATGGAATTATATTTTGGGGTGTCCTTTGAACTTTTATACTGGTGTTTCTAATTATATTGTGTTTATATAAATTCATTCTGATAACAAATATACCAGTTACATTTGGCTCCATATTATGAGCAATAAGACACTTCAGCAATCTTTTTTTTTTTCTTTTCAGGAATGCCCTCTTCATTCTCCAGACTAAATAAAGTCCCTCACTTGCTTTTCCCTCTGCTTTTCCTTCAGAGCTTGAATTACAGTTTTCATAAAAAATTTAATGTAGGTGCTTTCTTAGACAAACTCCCTGAGTTTAACATAAGACTGCTGGTTCCCTGGTACCCTGCATACTGCCTGGCATAAAGCAAGGGCTCAATAAATATTTATTGCATTAATGAACAAACTTCACATC
Organism: Dasypus novemcinctus; assembly: GCF_030445035.2. Taxonomy (NCBI): domain Eukaryota; kingdom Metazoa; phylum Chordata; class Mammalia; order Cingulata; family Dasypodidae; genus Dasypus; species Dasypus novemcinctus. The sequence continues at coordinate 65,056,809 of NC_080676.1, forward strand.
TCTGAAAATTGTACCTGAAAATTAGGGGGGATAGGAGGTTTTAAAAAGACATGCTGTCATGTTCCTTATGGTTCCAACATTTTATTTCTGTATTCTCTGTCTGATAAAATCATAGGTCTGCAACAATTCTACATGGTGCTTCCCATGCTAGGTTTATCCATTAAAATGTTTAATTAGGAAATATTTCAAGCATATTTTTAAAACCCACAGTAAGACACCTGAGTACCTACCAAAATGTTAACAGTCTGCCATATTGCTTCAAATCTCTTTTTTAAATAACATATAACAGATCAAGCAAAAACTCTTTTCCCTTTAATCTATAGCCTTTTCCTCTCCCTTTCCAATAATTAATATGAATGAAGTATAACTATATATAAGAATATGAAAATATCTTGGAAACATGTGAAGTAAAAATAGGATGCTAAGGATAAATATAGTATAATGTAATTTAGGTAAATTTTTAGGACACACAAAATTGCTTTTCATATATATAGATATATGCATCTGTAGCAAAAAAAATGCATGGGCAAGGATAAACCAAATCCATTTACTTTTTAACAAATGAATCATGTAGCTTTGTAAGGTTTAGAATTCAGTGATTACTAGTAGATAAATTGTATGATTTGTTGTTAACAGTTAATATTCAAATTTCAGCAGATTTATTATCTGACAAGAAATACTTCCTGACCAGGATAAATTAATGTTTTCACAGTGCTCTCAAAACCATTTAAGCTGTATTAAACTCTCTATATGGAGAATATTAGAAATATGAGGTTTCAGTAATAATCATAATAAATGATTTTTACATTGGCCTTTGCAGTTGATTATGGTTTTGCATGCTCATTTTCCCCTCAAGGCTAAACATGTGTATTGCAGTTGTTTCTGTTTATGAGATGAAGTAGCTGAATTGAGATACAAGGAAGAAGAGGCAGAACTTAAAACCAGGTTTTCTGATCCCTAGTCCAGTAAAATGATGTGCCAACAATTTCTGGTCTTGGACAAGAGTCTGTTTCCTATTGTTCTTTACTTTGAGAGCTGAGCCTTTTTCTCCTTCACAGCAAACTTGACCTATTAAGTCTCAGTGTTACTTTATGCTATTTTATGTGACATCCAAGGTGCCTCACAATCTGGTAACTGCCTTTCCTGCTTAGCTTGATTGTTTTCCACCCTGCCCCATCTCCTTCTTCCCCAGAGTCCATCTATATTTCACTCACAGTTCACATCTCCTAGCTCTTATTCATGATGTTCTCAGTTGTGAAAAGTTTGAGCTCTGCTTCTTTGCTCTCTTCCTTCCCATCCTTGGATGCACAGTCCAGATGGTAAATGAGAGCTTATCCTTTAGAGCCTAGTTTAAGTAGCACTACCTTACGAAGATTTTCTTCACTAGTTTCATGAAATACTTTTCCCTTTCTCTTTTTCTCTTCCTCCCAGGCACTCCATTGGCAAGTCTGGTTAAAATATATCCAGAAACTAATCATTTCTTTCTACCCCCTTTGCTGGTCCAAGTCATTCTCATATTTCTATTGGATTTTTTTTTTTTTTTTTTTTGCAATAGACTCCCTACTGGTCTCCCTGTTTCCACCCTTGCTTCTTAAAGTCTATTTCACATGTAATAGCCAGACTAATATCATTAAAATACAAATCAGATCATGTCACCTACTCAAACATTTCCAGTGGTTTCCTATCTCATGTGAGAGAAAGCTGAAGTTATTACCCTGTTCCTTAAGGACTTTGATCTGGATCCTCATATTATCTCTTATGCCTGATTTTATCCCCTACCACTGTGGCCCTTGCTCATAAGCTACGCTGGCTCATCACCCCAGGACCTTAGCACTTGCTTTCTTTACTGTCCAGAACACTATTTCCTAAAGTTTTTGTTTTTTAAATATATATTTATTTTTATTATCATAGCTAACACATAAACAGCATGCATAACAACCAAGAAAATGCTTGCTAGAAAGACTGAAATAGAGAGTGAAAGGTAAAAAAAAGTAACAAAGACATAAAGCTTGTAATTTTTAGCAATTCATTTTAAAAATGAAATTTATAGGAAAAGAAATGGTTTTGAGAAAGTTCTATTCATCTAGCTACTTACTTTTTAAATTGTCAAATTTTTAAAGATATTTTCTTTATTTGCTTCCAGTGAAGATGATAGCAAGAATGAACATGTTAGATCTTTACCGCAGTTCTTTATTTCTTGATGCTGCTTTGAACCAATGTCTCATGTCCTTTCCTTTCTGTCTGAAGGACACCCTTAAACATTGTTTATAGGGCAGGTCTAGAGATGATAAACTCCCTCAGTTTTTGATTAACTGGGAATATCTTAATCCCTCCCTCATTTTTTTAAAGGAAGTCTTGCTGAATATAAAACTCTTAGTTGGCAGTTGTTTTCTTTCAGCACTTAAGTATTTCAGTCCACTACCTACTTACCTCCATGGTTTCCAATATAAAGCACTTAATCTAATTGGGACTCCCTTATGCATAATATGTTGCTTTTCTCTTAGAGCTTTCATCCTTTGCATCCCATAATATGATCACTATAGGATGCTGTCTTTTTCTTCATGTTTATCCTGTTTGGTGTTCTCTGGGCTTTTGTATGTACATATTGATATCTTTTGCTAAGTTTGGGAAGCTCTCTGTTATTATTTCCTTCAATATTCCTTCTGCCCCTTTCTCTTTCTTCTCCTTCGGGGACTCCCATAATACATATATTGGGAAGCTAAATGGTGCCCCAGAGGTGTCTTAGGCTATTTTTGCTTTTTATTATTCTTTTTTTTTCTTATGCACCTTAGCCTGACTCATTTCAAGTGTCTTGTCTTTGACTTTACTGATTCTATCATCTGCCAGTACCAATCTGCTCTTGAAACTTTCCTGGGAAATTTTCATTTCAATTATTGTGGTCTTCAACTCTTGTAGTTCTGTTTGGTTCCTTTAAGTTTTTTCTATCTTTTTTACTAAGATTCACATATTGCTCATTCATTTCTTGCCTCATATCCTTTATTTCTCTCTCTGTATTTTCCTTTATCTCCTTGAGCATTTTTAAGATCATTTTTCTAAGTCTCTGTTTGGTATGTCCACATTCTGGTCCTCTTCACTGGTATTTTCTGGGTTTTTATCCTTTTCTATTGGGTGGGCCATTATTTCTGTTTTTTTGGGTGTGTGTTTTTGTTTGTTTGTTTTGTGCTCTTGTTTGTTTGTTTTGTACACTGCATTTTAATATTTTAAAATGTTATCTCTGGGAATTACTCCCTGAGATGTCTGTTTCTTGATTTAGTAACTAGTTGGTAAAAAAGCTATAGTCTCCTATCAGGAAAGTCTGCCCAAAGCAAATGCAGTGTGTAGTGTCCTCACTGTCTTTCTGGGCCTGCATCTTGCTCTGGGATTTTGCTTGTTAGTTGTTTTTGAAGTTTTTCTGTTTATAGAAGTTTGGTTGAGCCTTCTGTTTCCCAAGAGACAAACCTCCCTCCCCCAGGTGTTTGAAGCCAGCAGGCAAACCTTTGCCCTAGGTTGTCCGTCTCTATCATTTCTTTTACTTCTTTCATCATCTCAAGCTGCTTTGACTGGAGGGCAAATTCTGGGAGGAGGGGAACTCAGGAGAAGACTTTCCCAAGTCAATGCTTTCCAACCAAAACAGGGACAGGGACTCACAGAAGAGGCATAGACTGGCTCCGAGTGCCCTGGTGAGGGGAACAGGAAGGGTGCCAAGAGTTTCTGTCATGGCTCCTCATAGCTGAACTTTCTTGGCCTGCCCAGCAAATGCAGCCATTCAACTAATTGTCTTCTGCAACCCTGAGGCAGTGCAATGTCTGTAAGTCCCCTCTGCTGCAGCCTTTGTCCATGACAGTTTGAAACAATAGCAGCCTTCAGAGCCAGGCCCCTAGTGATCCAGAGTTGCTCATCAAAATCCATTATCAGTGATTGGCCATGCTCATGTGTGGTCTTGAAGAAGATTTTCATGTATCTTTCTTTCTGTCACCAGTGAGCTAGTGAAGGCTGGACCCCACGGTGGCCTGCCACAAAAGTGGAGGATGGGTGCCAGTAACTGCTGCCCACAGGGAGAGCAGTTTACTGTTATTTATCATAATTTATAAGTCTCTTCTTCCTGCTCTTCTTTGGATGCTATACAGTGTTCTTCTGGCCTCCAGAGTTTCCAAATAGTTGTTTCAGAGAGTTACACCATGTTTAACTGTTGTCCTCAGAGAAAAACCAAGTTCTAGTGCTCCCTATTCCACCATCTTCCCACAGTCCTCCTTTCCCAAGGTTTTTGCTTGACTCACTCCATTATTTCCATCAGATCTTTCCTCAAATATAACCTTATCAAAGAATCATTCTCTGACAATCTCTTGATAAAATGTTATCCTCCTTGCATTGTACTCCCCAATTCTTGGCTCTTGACTCTATCACCCTTAAATGTACCCTGATTTACTTTTCTTTATAGCACTTATCACCATCTGACATATGATTTGTTTATTCTAACTCTCCTCACTAGAATGTTAGCACCTTTACAGCATGGACTTTACTTATATTCACTGCTAAACTTCCAAACCTAGAACAGCGCCTTGGCTATAATAAGTAATAAAAATAAATAACTAATTATTTAATATTTAATTGTTCTATCATTTGTAATCCAATAGCACATTTCGCATACCTCTGCTATTCCCAGTGTATTTGGGCTGTCTGTACTTCACTGTGTCTCTAGGTTGTGACAACTCAAGGGTTGGGACTGAGAAATTTTCCTTTCAATTCACTTTATATTTTAAGTAACATGCTGGGCAGTGTGGATACACAAGTTCCTGGATTCCAGAGATTTTTAACCTTACTTTTTCTCTCTTTCAGTACAGAAGAGAGTACCTAGCTTCATTTGGTATGTGCTCAGTAAATGTTTGTGTTAGATAATTATTTAGTGATGTAGAAATTGCAAAAAATAAATTGCACCTGATTAGCAGCTTCTGATGTAGTTGCACACACATACATACACACAAAATCCAACCATTAAGAGGTCAAAATTCTTCATTTTAAAGGGTCAGAGGATGAATGACTAGGAACTGGAAGACATGCTTAGGCATGTTCAGTACAAAGCAACAAACATAAATGTTATAGAGTTAAGGAAGAAAATAATGAGGCTAAAACAGTAGGCTGAAATGAAAACATGTCTAGTTAAATGAAAAGGGAGTTCAGTGGAGATGGAAGGACATTTTAAAATCAGTAGAAGGATTAAAATTATTATTTGGGATATAACTGAACAAAAATAAAGGGTAAACTTGGAAAACTTTCTCAGAATGCAAACAAAAAGAAAGGATTCTAATAGTTAGTGTTAAGTGCATAAAATATATGGTGTCTACAGAATAGGGGGTTCAAAGTAAGACATGTATTCCTGAAATTAAGAGCAGAAGGAACAGAAATATAATTTAAAAAGGAAAAAAAAAAACTTTCTTGAGTTGAGTTCAAGCTTTTAGAGTGAAAGAGTTCACTAATTTCCAAATAATTTCCCCCAAAAATCACATTTAGAAACATTCTTTCTGTCTTTCTCACTTCTTGTTTAACAAAGACAAAGAAAGAAATAAAATCCTGCAAGCAACTTGGGATAAATTGGCAGCTTACTGAATTTAAAGGAAGAAAACTTAGAATGGCCTTGGGCTTCTCAGCAACATGAAAATATGTATTGATTCAAATATCCTATTTCAAGAGCTCTGTCTACAACTGAAAGGTACTTAAGATGTACATACTGCAATGTACTATACAGTGTTATTTTTAATAATGACAAACTGGAATAAAATTTATACTGTATAAGAAAGGTGTGATTCAATAAATTATGGTATATCTATAATTGCAGCCACTTAATATCATATTTTAAAATAGAAAATTCTCATATGTTAAATAAAAAAGGTTACCAAGCCAATTTTGACATGCTCCAATTTGCATAAGTATGTGCCTCTGTGTTTGTGTATTTTGTCTAAATTATTAATGTTTTTTTTTTAAATTTATTTATTTATTTTTAATCCTCCCCCCCTCCCCGGTTGTCTATTCTCTGTGTGTATTTGCTGCGTCTTGTTTCTTTGTCCGCTTCTGTTGTCGTCAGCGGCCCGGGAAGTGTGGGCGGCGCCATTCCTGGGCAGGCTGCACTTTCTTTCGTGCCGGGTGTCTCTCCTTAACGGGGCGCACTCCTTGCGTGTGGGGCTCCCCTATGCGGGGGCACCCCTGCGTGGTGCGGCACTCCTTGCGTGCATCAGCGCTGCGCATGGGCCAGCTCCACACGGGTCAAGGAGGCCTGGGGTTTGAACCGTGGACCTCCCATGTGGTAGACGGAGGCCCTAACCACTGGGCCAAGTCCGTTTCCCAATTATTAATGGTTTGTATCTCTGGGTAAAGGAGACATGTCATATATTTCCTTTTCCCCAGAATTTCTATGGGTACATGTAGTTATAATTATGAAAAAAGGAAGAGCTTTATAGAAAAAAAAATGTTGCAATTCTAACCCAGAGATATATAAATAAAAGAATATTTCAGTATGATATAGTAGGTCTCATCCAAGGAATACATTCAGTAATCAATCAATTTAAACCATTGTTTTAATAGACTAGAAAAAGAAAAAAATAATCTGATTATTGCTATAGATTAAAAAAATAAAACCACATACACACATTTAACAAAAACCTCCGTCCTTCCATGGCCATCCATGATTTAAAACTCAGAAAACTAGGAACAAAAGGAAACTCTTTAAACCTGATAAACTATGAAAAACCTATAGTTAACATTATTATATTTAATTATGAAAGATTGAATAATTTCCCCCAAAGTAGGGAATAAAGGATGTATATCTCCTCTCCTGTCTTCTATTCAACCCTCAACTGGAAGTCCTAAACAGGGAGTTAGGCAAGAATAAAAATGAAAAGGAATGCAGATTGGAAAAGAATAAAACTGCCTTTATTCTTAACTGACATGATCTTCTCTTAGAAAATCATAAGACATCTACAAAAACTACTATAATAAGTCAGTTTAGCAAGGCCACAGGTTACATGTTCAATATACAAATACTAGTTATATTTTATATACCAGAAACAAACACTTAGAAATTAAAATTTTGAAATACTATTTAGAGTAATTTAAGAAAATGAAATACTGAGGGATTAACCTAACAAAATAGGTATAAGATTTGCATACTGAAAACTTGAAAACATTTCTGAGAGAAATGAAAGACGTCCTATTTAAATAGATATATATACCATGTTTGTGGATTAGAAGACACAATATTTATAAGGTATGACTTCTCCCCAAAAGGACCTACATATTTAACACAATCTCATCCAAATTCTATCAGGATTTTTGGAGAAATTGACAAATGACCTGTAAATGCTATATGAAAACACAAAGCACCAAAAATACCCAAAACAGTTTTGAAATAGAAGAACAATATTATATAGCTGAAACTACCTGATTTTAAGATTTGCTATACAGTTCAAATATGCTTATTGGTATATGGATACATATAGATAGATCAATAGAACAGGAGAGTTTATCTGGAAATGGACGTGAACGTATATGGTGAATTGATTTTAAAAAACATGCCGAGGTTATTCAATGTGGAAAAAGATAAAGACATGATTTTTAACAATTGGTGCTGGAATAATTGTGAAGTGATTTAACAAAAAAAATAAGAAAGAAATTCTGACCTTTATGGTATATCATTTGCAAAAATTGGCTCAAATTGGTTACAGGCCTAAATGTGACAGCTAAGACTGTAAATTTTCCTGAAGAAAGCATAGATAATCATTCTGATGTTGGGTGGGTCAAGTCAGGACTTTTTAAGACACACAAAAATTTGAGCCTTAAAATCATAATATTGATATAATAGAATTCCTTAAAATTGCTTTAGAAGGCACACTTAAGGGAAACAAAAGGCAAGGCACAGGATGGGAGTAATATTTGAAAAACTTGTTTTGATAAAGAACTTATATCCAAAATGTATAAAGAACTCTCAAAGCTCAAAAAAAAGAAAATGCATAAATAAAAAATAAGTAAATGAAAAGATGGTAAATATCATTATTTAACACAGAAATGAAAATTTGAGCCACAATGAGATACCATTACACACCTACTAGACTGGCATAAATAAACAGAACAAAATAAAACAAAAAACAATTTGTCAAAGCAAGTGCTACTAAGGATATGATGCTCTCATACATTTTTGGTGGCAATGTAAAATGTTACATATTCTTTGTAAAAGTGGTTTGGCAATTTCTTATAAAACTAAGCATGCACTTACCATGTGACCCAGCAATCATATATCCAGTATTTACTTAGAAAAAAGGAAAACAATGTCCTCACAAAGATTTGTACATGAATGTTCATAATAGTTTTATTCATAATAAAGAAAAGCAGGAAACATTTGTTGTATTGATAAATAATAGAATTCTACTAGAAAATAAAATGGAATGTTGACACATGCAAAAATATGGATGATCTGAAAAGTATTATGCTAATTGAAAGAAGCCAGGCACACACAAAAAAACCTGCTAATACTGTATTATTCCACTTAAATGAAATTCCAGATTGGCTAAAGTATTATGAGAGAAAGTAGGAATATTGTTGCCTGGGACCAAGGCTTTGGGAAGGAGTTAACTACAAAAGGGCAAGAGGGAATTTTCAGGGAGTGAGAATATTCTGTATCTTGATTGTGGAAGCAGTTACACAACTGTGTACATTTGTCAAAACTCATAGACTTGTACGGTTAAAAATTGATAAATTTTGCCTCAATAAAGTTGATTAAATCAACACAAAACACATAAGCAAACACATGCACATAATTTAAGACATGGAATTAAAGAATTTTAAGTCAATGGTGTAGAGCCAAATTTAGAGGTAAATTTTAGAAACCCCACAGAGAAGGACAGAGAGAAATTAAAGTAGGCCAGTGTTTTCAAATTTGTAGTCTCTGCTGACTAGAATTACCGGGGTATTTAAAAATCTTGTCATAAGTCAGGTTCCCATTATTTTGTGATCAAGCAGAAGCCTGGAAAATTGGGGATGATGGTGGTGCCTATTATTTGGTAAGGATTAAGGAAAGCAGGGCAAATCTGAGGAATTATTAGTACACTCTAGGCCAGGGGGACTGAGTGGTCTAAGCCATGATAAAGGGTATGACTTTATAATGGAATTCCCCAGAGCTATAATGGAAGTTAGGAGAAGCTGATACTAGAGCCAGGTCTGCCTCCTCCTAGCCCAGGGCTTTTTCAACTCTATCATTTGCTGCCTCTCCCTGCAATTAAATCAACGAATGTTATACTGAGGAATCAATAAAGAGGAAGTGATGATGTTAAATTAGACGACTTTTGAGCATCATTTTAATGTTGGAGAAGATTACATACATTTTAAGTAGGTTCAGGTAATAACCACAACGTTGAGAATTAGGGGAAAAAAATGTAAATAGAGCAAAAAAAAATTGCACTACTGAGCCAAGAGGATAGAGGCATGAGAGACATCGTTACAGGAGGAGGATGGACTCATGCTGTAATGGTTTCTAACCAGCTCTTCTGTGTGACCTCAGGCAAGCCTCTCTCTGCCTGAATTTTTCTTATCTCTAAAATGGGGATAATAATATAGGTCCCTCATCCCTTATCTGCAATTCCATAATTCAAAAAGTTCTGAAAACCAAAGGTTGTTTTGTTTTTACATTTTGTAAGTTTGTGGCAAAACCATTTGGTGATGAAACCCAGCCTGAACTATCAGGCTCTGTATAGCCATCTTCCACTTAGTGTGAATATTAACAAATTCTGCCCAAATGTCAGGTTTGATTATGGGGTGCTGTCCTAAATCTTGCTGGAGGTATTTCTAACATATGCCATATGAACTTTACTCCTTTCTAATATTTAAACAATTCTGAATTCTGAAACATCTGGCCCCAGGGATTTCAGATAAGGGACTATATATACCTGTAATATCTTTCTTATAGGGTTATGTGAAGAGAAAATTCCTTACAACAGAACTGAGTAAATGGTGAAGCTCTTATTTATTATTTATTACTATTTAAGCTGGGAAATCAGATTCCCCACCTCTATCCATGGTAATGAGCAAGAATTAGCACCTGATGGTGCCTAACCTTATTTTTAGGACATTTATACCTTAGTCTGTCAAGCCTGATTTATAGTATATCAATTACTGAAATGGAATGTTTCTCTTAAGAAACCATCCTACTCTGAATACTTATCCTTCTTTTTTGCAATCTTCACATACTTGGAAGGATGCCTCATTAGTTTATGCCTTCAGGTGTTAGTTGACAGACTTATTTTTCAATCTTCTTTCCTAAGGTTCTTTTTATGAAACTTGTAGTTAGTTTTGTATTAAACATATCCTAGCTGAAACATAAATGGATATGCTTAGTTTCTTGGAGGTGGCAATATGGAGTACTTAATGTGCCTTAAGACATTGTCTTTGTTTGTAAAGTCATTAGTTAAAAATACAAAAGCAAAAATATCCATCTATTTTCATTCAGTGTTTCCTAACTAGAATTTTATTTTTGTGGCTGTTTTTGGCATGCTTCCTGTTTCTTCATGTTTTGTAAAATCCTTTTGCTGTGTTTCATCCTTGGCCCATGGCATGGAGAACTGATTATGCCATATACTCTAGCTTTGGGAAATAAACTGAAAATTTCATATAACGAAAATACTTGGGAGAGAAAGAAAGATTATTTAAATACAGATTAGATTACAAAAGAAAGATAAATCAGTTTTAAATGTACTTTTTAGTAGGATATTTGCCTTTAGTCAGAGTTGGTTTGGAACAAAGCAATTATGAATCCCTTTGTCACTCTGACTACTACTTCCCCTGGAAGGATGTTGCTGCCAATTTAGAAGTGCAACCAGTGTGTGTGTGTGTGTGTGTGTGTGTGTGTGTGTTTACCCCTTCTTTGGATAAATGTTACTAGGTGTCCCAGTCTTGGCCAGCAGTTCCAGTGCCTCGGTGGTTTCATTCCAGACTGCAGTGATGGGTCATTGACCCAGAGAACATGGGTGATAAGGTTTAATATAGTATAAGGATTAGATTGGAGACTCTCATATGGTTCAGTGGTAGAAAGAGAAGCAACACAGGATAGGATTTTTCTTTCTCTATTTGGTTCTGGGGCTAATGGTTTCTTCACCCTATTTTTCTAATTCTATAACCAACCAACCACTACTGAATTTCCTCTCCCCGAAGAAGGAAGTATGGTGAGGAAGAGTTTCACTCATCTGTGAGTGAAGAAATATGCATCTTGATCCCTTTGCTGCTACAATTCGCTGTTACATTAGGCCAGTCCTCGTCTTCTGAAAGTGTAGGACTAAAATAGGGTCAAAAGCCCCTTCCAGCTCTTGCATTCTTTCACACCATGATGTTAGAAGATAAGTACAGTTCCTTTTAGGGAGCTTGCTTGGCAATTTTAGGAGTGGTTGATCTGGGGTAAGAAAACTTTTTGTTTGTTGTTTACTGTCATACAGTACATGAGAACCTTATATTCCATTTAGTTGCTGATAATCTATGAAGCTGCTCATGGTATTAACCAGTTATACCCTTCTGAACCTTTTTGTTTATCCTAAAAAAGAAGAAAATAGGAAATAATGGAATCAATATGTTTTTAAAAATATGAAACTTTTTGAAAATATGTAACTATTTAAAATAGCAGAACTGTAGTAATTTGATTAATGAATATAATATCCTTTAATAAGATTGCTAGATGTCTGTATATAGTAGCCTGTACTAAGCATATAGCTATAAAATCTTTCTAAGGTAGACGTATTTTCCTTTCTCCGATATAGAGTGTAATAATATCTCCTGTTGTTTCTTCCCTTCCCTCCACCAATGGCCCAATCTCTAAGCAGTATTCCACTGAACTGAAGAAACTCTACTGCCAAATTGCAAAGACATGTCCCATCCAGATCAAGGTGATGACCCCACCTCCTCAAGGTGCTGTCATCCGTGCCATGCCTGTCTACAAGAAAGCTGAGCATGTCACCGAGGTGGTGAAACGGTGCCCCAACCATGAGCTGAGCCGCGAATTCAATGAGGGTAAGGAGAACTGCAATCTGTAGGTGTTCAATTAAGCACCGTGAGGGTAATGATCCTGTGGGGATTTTTGTTTGGGGTCAATTACCTGGGTCAGCCCTCTGCAATCTGACAGGAACTCAGTCTGCCTTTTTGGTTGACAGAATGCCTGAAAGTAATGACAAATAATTTTATGGCTTTTACAATGGTTGAACATCTAGTTTTTACTTCAGTAATTAATAGATGCCGTGTACTAGTTTCTCTACTGTTTCCTTCCTCTTATTTCCCCCTTTCAATGAGGAAGCATAAAGGAAAAAAAACCAAAACATACAGGTGATCTGTTCAGTACAGGCTGGTGTAATTTTCAGCTTTAGTGCCTTTCCCAGAGTGGTTTTGAAGGCTAGAGTCATAAAGAACTGAAAGTGTAAGAAGGATATAAAAGGAGAAATGATGAAAAAATAGAAGAAAAAACAATGAAAGAAAAATAAATAATATGCTATAGTGGGTAAGAGGGGTAAATAAAAGATCTAGAAAGCAAGATAGGAGATACAGGAAAGGTGACTGCAAAATGAAGAATTGGGAACCGGGGGGCAGGGGGGGGCAAGCATTTTGTTTTGAGCACCACCTTCAGGCTCTTCATCCATAATAAGTCCTGCACCATCTTCTGAGCCTCAAATCTAACCACAGTTTTATGGAAGAGGCCACAATTTCCATTAGATCGGCTATTGTATAGATCCGTAAAGGGAGGCTGAGCAGTGAATACAGAAAAGTGAAAGGACAGAAGAAAGGGCAGGTTATCATCAGAAGGTTCTGTGCAGGAGGGATTGGGAGTTAGGATAATTTATATAGAAAATCTCCTAGTAAAAGCAGGACATGGGGAGAATGAGAAAAATTAAAAGGGCAAGTAATAAAAATAAATTGTTAGATACCTTGCGTTTGTGAATATATTGACTATAATAGATGAAAAAGAAAATTAAAGGAGAAATAAAAAGAATGGCTAGAAATTTAAAAAGAGAAAAGATCCCACCTTGACACCACTACTTTTTACACATTAATTTCTAGCCCTTGTCTACATGGCCACATTGTCCATACCTTTGTGTCCTGCTTTTCACCCAACACTATGCCATAAAGATTATTCCAAGTAGCTAGTACTATCATAATTTCACGTAAGTACCTTGTTTTCCATCAAGGTGACATAACTGTGTTTTTTTAAAAAGTGTTTTCTCTTCTTCTTAGTTTTTTACTGTAATGGATGATGCTCCAGTGAACATCTTGGTACACTTAGCTCTTTACTTTTATTGAATAATTTCCTTAGAGTGAGATGGCATGGCCAAAGGTATATAATACCTTTAAGGCCCCCCAGTCCTTGGAGCAGCGTCTGTCTTTGAGGGCTCTACTAAGTATCACAATTTTGTGAAACTTGGCCCAGGCTTATCTTTTTTTAAAGATTTTTAAAATTTATTTATTTATTTATTTATTTCCCCCCCCCCCCCCCGCCCCAGTTGTCTGTTCTCTGTGTCTATCTGCCGCATGTTCTTCTTTGTCCGCTTCTGTTGTTGTCAGTGGCAGGGGAATCTGTGTTTCTTTTTGTTGCATCATCTTGTTGTGTCAGCTCTCCGTGTGTGCAGCGCCATTCCTGTGGCTGCACTTTCTTTCATGCTGGGCAGCTCTCTTACGGTCGCACTCCTTGCACGTGGGGCTCCCCTACGCGGGGGACACCCCTGTGTGGCAGAGCAATCCTTGCGCGCATCAGCACTGCGCATGGGCCAGCTTCACACGGGTCAAGGAGGCCTGGGGTTTGAACCGCAGACCTCCCATGTGGTAGATGGACGCCCTAACCACTGGGCCAAGTCCGCTTCCAGGCCCAGGCTATTTTAGAACATGCTTCCCTTTTCTTGTCCCCCAACATAGGAGTTCTGTCAGTGTGACAAAACCAGCAAGTTTCTCATCTTTATAACTAAAGCAAGGTCTGAAGATGGAGACTTTATGAAGAGGCAAAAAATAGGCAAAGTAAAATTCATTTCCTTGACGTTTGCTACCTCTTATTTAATATTTTCGCAAGTCAGAATTTTAGGCAGCCTCTTTTTTGGTCAAACTGATTATTATTATTATTTAACTTTTCCTTCCATTTTCTTGGGAGGCTGGAAAAAAATCTCTCCTCAGATCAGAGATCTAATCCTAAAGAGTACTATAAAGCTTAAACCATTCAACTTAAGCAACAAAAATACAGGACTCTTCTCTCAAATATAGATTAGCAATCCAGCCCTCTCTCTTATTTGGAAGGTAGTGATACCATCATATTTTAGATATCTGACAACAGGATCTGTTCTTTCTTTCAAGGGTGTATATTTCCTTTATTACACAAACAGTTTCTCAAGGCCACCACCATTCTCCCTATGCACTTTATTTTGCTTTCTTTGTTTTGAGGTTAAGGAACTAACTCTTTTGTCTTTCTTTGTTCTGCAGGACAGATCGCCCCACCTAGTCACTTGATTAGAGTGGAAGGGAATAGCCATGCCCAATATGTAGAAGACCCCATCACAGGAAGACAGAGTGTGCTGGTGCCTTACGAGCCACCCCAGGTAAAAGATAAGGCCTGAGCAGATTCGAGAGAGCATTCATTTTGGTGATAGGGAGTCTTGCTAGAATCTATCACTGTTCTTAGTCTTTGTCATCAACTATGTAACACTGTTGTATTTCTTCCTTTCCTCTTTTCCACGTGACTCTGCCCTATAACCTTCAAAACTCCTAAATTTGTATTAAATTAACTTGGTAGCAAGTCTCTGTGCCCTTGTTCCCACCTTAAAGGCAGATAATAATTGAACTGGCAATCGGGTTTATGGATAGCATGGTTTGATCCAGAGAAGCTATCTGGCAATTGAATTGGTAATGGGTGTACACCAGTATTGGATGCAAGTGTCCTTAAACTAGGCTGAAAGTGGGAGGGCCTAAGGGGATCCTCTTAGCTGAAGTTTAAATGAACAGATAACAGGTTTGTAAAGCAGAATGGTATGGTGAAAAGAAAATTGGGGTAGCAAGACCGAAGTTCTTTGGTTTGTTGATTTGTTGTGTGGGTCTTTGGTATGTGATCCTCCTTCTCTGGCCTTCAGTTTCCTCATCCATAAATGAGCACTTTGGGCTAGAAAACCTACTTTAAAGGCATTTTGAGCTCCAGGGTGCTATTTATAGAAGTGGACATTCAAATTATGCTATTCTACTTCATTAACATAAGGAAAATATCCTTGGGTATTTTTGGTAATTACAAAATTACTATTTTTGGTAATTTTTTCAGCTCTCTCTTTTCAATGATATTCATGTATGTGGTGAAGCCTGTTTGAACTGGGTTCTATGCATCAGCTTGCAAGAGAACAGAGTCAAAGATCATTTGTTGGTTAAAACCTATGTCACCTAATAGAATGTTGCAACCCTTAGCTTTAAGCTTCCTGTGAGGCAGGCAAAGAGGGATCTCTAATGAGTTTCAGAGCTTGCCACGCCCAGAAGGAAGCTTATCACTTTACCATTAACTGGAATTATTTAAATAGAGGCAAGAATTGAAGAGGAAAAGCATCACTTCAAACCATTGCTAACATTGACTCTATTTCCCTTGTGTCCAGGTTGGCACTGAATTCACAACAGTCTTGTACAATTTCATGTGTAACAGCAGTTGTGTTGGAGGGATGAACCGCCGTCCAATTTTAATCATTGTGACTCTGGAAACCAGAGAGTAAGTGGCATATGCAGAATTTTCCCTCTACTAAAAGCATGGGCAGAGGGCAAATTGAAGTGGTTTCTGCTTTATCATTAACTTTGCATGCACAGTAGAGTGGTACCCTTAATTTTGTCCTTTGTGCTTTCAATCCTTGCCGCAATCACTTACATACAAGATTTAAGACAGTGGAGACAGAGAAGGTGGGTGAAGAGAGAGGGGAAAAAGAGGTGGGAAGGTGTGCAAGCGCTTCATACCTGAATTCTTGACATTTGCTGGAATTATGTCTGATTAGACAGTGTTTGTTTTCATGTGGCCCCCAAGGCATTTAACAGTTTCTTTGAGTAAGTCTGGGCTGCCTAAGGGGATTTTATCCTGAGACATCCCCTGGCTTAACTCAAGTTTCCTTCAAAATATGTAGCTAAATACAGCTGCTCAGTTAATGGCTTGGAGGTTCTTTGCCGAACAAATGGAATGTTATTTACTAATATCGCTTGTGGCATTTAAGCACTTTTGTGTTCTGCCAAGTGCTTTTGGGTCCATCCTCAAAGCAGCCAAGGCTGAGCTGGTGGGGGTGGGGGTAGTGGTGATGGCCAGCCACAGAATGGGGGAGAATTCCAGGGGACTTTCAAATTCTTTGAATTTAACCCTTTCTTCCCTTCTTCGCTAATTCCTAGTGGGCAAGTCCTGGGCCGACGCTGCTTTGAGGCCCGGATCTGTGCCTGCCCAGGAAGAGACAGAAAGGCCGATGAAGACAGCATTAGAAAGCAGCAAGTCTCGGACAGCACAAAGAACGGTGATGGTACGAAGCGCCGTAAGTAGCTGTAGTGGTCAAATGGTGCAAGGTGGGAACTTCTCAAGATACTGGTGTGGGAAAGGGTGAGGAGGAGGGTGAAGGGAGGGTGAAAACCATCACTGTGAGGATTTCTTCTGATTCCCAGACCAGTAAGGTCAATATCATCTGGAAACTTAGTAATAATGCAAGTTCTTAGGTCTCAGACTTGCTGAATCAGAAACTCTGGGTATGAGGCCCAGCAATCTGTGTTTTAGAAAGCCCTCCAGGTGATTCTAATGGTAGCTCAAGTTTGAGAATTGCTACTAGTTTTTTGGTGTCAGTTTTTAATTGTACCTTCCTACCTTATGAGTCTATGGAAACAGTATAGTTAAGCACACATTTTGGGAAATGGACATGGCTCAACTGATAGAGCATCTGTTTACCATATGGAGGGTCCAGGGTTCAATTCCCAGGACCTCCTGACCCATATGGTGAGCTGGCCCACGCGCAGTGCTTCTGTGCGCAAGGAGTGCCGTGCTACACAGCCACCCCACGCACGAGGAGGGCACCTTGGCAAGGAGAGCCGCCTCGCATGAAAAATGCACAGCCCACCCAGCAGTGGCGCTGCACACACGGAGAGCTGATGCAGCAAGATAACACAACAAAAAGGAGATGCAGTTTCCCAGTGCCACCAGATAATGCAAGCAGATGTAGAAGAACATACAGCAAATGGACACAGAGAAGACAAAGTAGGGAAGGGGAGAGAAATAAATAAAATAAATCTTTTTTTTTAAAAAGCACACATTTCATAGAGCACAGACTGGGGAGTAAGCAGATCTATGTTTTTGTACTAGTCTTAGCTTCATGTATATGGCCTGCTTTGGGCCTCAGTTACTTCATCTATAGTCAGACTAAATGATTTAGGTCAGTTGTTTTCAAACATTTTTTTAAGCAAGAATGTTTATGTGAAATATTTCAAGGAACCTACAATGTAAAATGGACTAGAGCAGAGCTACTCCAGTTGAAGGGGATGGAAGCTGGGGGGTGGGAGTGAGCATGGGCTGTGGCTCCATGCTCTATTTTCAGCTAGCCCTTGCCCATGAGGTACAACTCCACAGAGTAATAGAACTCCACGTAACAGAGTTTGAAAACCACCAATCCACACGTTTCCCACTTGCAGTGAAATTGGGCTCTAGAAGTTGCCTTGCATAAGCCTGACATCACCACAGCAAATGTTTTCACGTATACCACATATCATCTATGTCATGCAAAAGAATTTTAATCTTATCATTGATTAGTATCCAGAAAAAATAGAAATGTTCTCCTATGTTTTACAGGAAAACAGCAGAATATTAGAACAACCTTTTGCCATCAACTTTTAACTCTTCAGCATGGTTTATGTTTCCTCTTAAGCTCTCTCCCTGATTAATCCTCAAAAAATCATACATATATGTGTAATATATATACGTAAATGCCACATACATACACATATACACACATATAAGTATATATACACACATATACATATAAATATACATACATACATACCCATCATCCATCCATGCATCTAATTTTACTTTTTTTAAAAGATGCATCATTAAGAAGAATAAAAGTTTTCAATTTACTTGTAACAAGCCATTTTGCATCCTGCATCCTATGGTGGTTTTAACATTTGTCCTTCCTTTAAAATGTGCACCTTAATTCCTCTTCCACTGAGTGTGAGCTGGACTTAGTAATTGCTTTAAAAATTTTTTTTTGAGGTAGCAATATATATAAAACGTTAAAAATCATCTTACCTATTTTAAGTGGACAATTCTTTGACATTAATTATATTCACAGTACAGTGTAACTTTCACCACTTTCTATTTCCAGGGTGTTTTCATCATTCCAAACCAAAACTCATACTCATTTAGCAATAACTCCCCATCCCCACTGCCACCCTAGTCGCCACTATTCTGCTTTTTGTCTCTATGAACTCATTTACATGAGTATCTCTCTGAGTCTTTGCTTTCAGTTCTTTGGGCTATGGAAGTTAAGCATATAATCACCATATGACTTAGGAAGTTATATACTCCTAGGTGTATACCCTAATTTTACTTTTGAGTTTTCTTGATTGCACATTTCCTATACTCTTTCCTGAACACCCCTATTACCAACAAATTAGCAACTCTGACTATCAGTAAGACCTAATCACCTGGCATTTGGTAGAAGGATCATCCCTACACATTCCTGGATTCTGGATGTAGTTTCTAAATTTGGAAACCTTAGAGATTTATCAGGTTCATTCATTCATTTTACAAAAGAGACAGCTGATGTCCTGGAAAGTGAGACTGTCAGAAATTGTGTGATAAGTGTACTAGAGCAAGAGGGGTAAGCTCATGAGGCTGAATGCATTGGCCAGACAACTTCTACAACATGCCTTTACCTCCTTGGAAGATTAATGATCAAAAAATTAAAACACAGAACCTATTTATCTTCCTTCCTTGAACAGCTGTTCACAGACACACTCCAGCAAGCTATGAGATTACGTGAGGTGATACTTAAGTCAAAGGCTGTTTCCTTTTGCATCTGAATTTCTTGCTTCACTTGTTCTTCCCCACCTTCAGCTCTCTTCATTATTGCTAGACTTACACTTAATGTGAAAGCAGTCATGGCCAACTGGATGCTTAGAACTAGAAACTTGAATCTCACAGGGATTGCTACTGCTACTGTCTCTTTACTAAATGTATTTTTGCTACAGAAATGTCCCCAAGATAAAACTTGCATTTTTCCTCTGCCAGCTTTTCGTCAGAATACACATGGCATCCAGATGACATCCATCAAGAAACGAAGATCCCCAGATGATGAACTTTTATACTTACCAGTGAGTCTCCTTTGAGTATTCGTGGTTCTGCCACTTTTACCTTCTTTGAATGGACTTTTACTACATGGTCATCTTCTGCTTATTGGTGGCAATTGAATGGCTAGTGGGTTAAAGCAGAGAGAATATACATATTTTGAAAAATCAGGAAAATATCCCTTCTTTTTACAGCTTTGGAATATACTAGTGTCTTGGGCTCCTCTACTTACCTACCTATCCAATCAAAGCTACACTTCTAATAGAATTTTTCTTGCTCAAATATTTAGAATTAATTTGTACTTCATCACTTAAGGATGATAAGATTATCATAGGCAGCATGGCCATACCAACTTAGGACTAATATTTTGTGAGAAAGAATTCACAAAGTCATTAATACAGTGAATATAGAGAATTGACTACGATTTCTTTTAGGGAGAGCTTTAGAGAAAGTGAAGCAAGGCAGAATCCTCAATTTTATGTGAATGGTCAGAAAGCTCAGGCCAATTACTATGTAAGAAAATTCTTCCTACTGCAAGGAACATTATCCTTCTCAGTTCACTGAAGTGCCCTTTACTAGGTTGTAGTCTTAGCTCTTTGAATTCTCATTACCTTATTCTCTGGCCTCTAGAGTGTCAACCAAGATGTGTGATCACTGTAGTCCTTAATGCCATCTAAACTGACATGATTTGCAGGCAAACAAGGCCAAGAGAGTTGATTGGGAGCTGCTGCCCTGGATAGCAGCTAAAGCAACTCAGCATTCCTTCTTTCCCACCTTCTTTGGTTTCTGATCCCCAGGGTACTAGACAGAAGGTAGAGCAATCAGACAGTGATTTAGGTAAGTTTCTCAGTGTCCTATTTATCAGACTACATTTGGCAACTGATTTGTGAACTCTAATTAAAATACTATCCTGATATACTAAGCGTTCCAAAAAACTTTAGATTTTCAGCTGAGGGGAAAGTCCCCACTTGAAAGCTATTGTTTCAGTAAGATTTCATTTCGCACTAGTGCAGGCAGTGCCCTTCAGTGATTTGCACCTTGAATTTCATAAAGAATTCGACAAACTGAAGTCTGTGAAAAAAAAGACCCTATTAATTTAGCATGTATTCAGTTGATATTTTTGAGAGGCAAATATGCTAGATCCTAAGCATTTAGAGATCAGGTGGACACAGTTCTTATCTTCAAAGAGCCCATGTTGTAGTGAGGAGACAAAGAGTTAAAATGTAATGAAAGAAAGATTTCGATAGAGCTAGGCATGGAGCTGTGGGGCACATAGAAGGGACAGCAGACGTGGCGCACAAGAACAAGGCCGGGAAAAGCTTCCCAGAGAAGGCGATCCCAGAGCTAGGTTTTGAAGGGGAAGAAAGAGCCCAACAAATTATAGAAAAAATCTTTCTATTTCTGAATTCTGACAAATTCTGCCTCTCGTCCTGGAACTAGGGAGGATGAAGTAAATGAGGTGCCTGGAGTGCAAAATTTAAAAAGGCACTCACCCTCAGGGTTGTGCAAGCACCTAAAGGGCCTCACTTGCCTCACCCTAGGCCCGGATCTTCTCGACTTTTTAGTGCTTTTTAGAGACTCTCTTAATGAGAGAAGCACATTTTACTCTGGCTGAAAACTTTTGTCTTTCCAGAACTACTTCCCACAGTTCTTCATTTTTCCTCCTATTTCCTCCTGCTCTTTTACATAGGTAAGGGGCCGGGAGACTTATGAAATGCTGTTGAAGATCAAAGAGTCGCTGGAACTCATGCAGTACCTTCCTCAGCACACTATTGAAACCTACCGGCAGCAGCAGCAGCAGCAGCACCAGCACTTGCTTCAGAAACAGTGAGTGTGTCAATGTGGCATTTGGGGAGGCATGGGGAGCAAGAGTGACTGTCCATTTGAGTAAGCAAGAGGGTGATCGATGGGTGATGAACAAGGCGAGGCTGTGAGACAGCAGGTCCTACTAAGTTCAGAAGAGCTGGTGTACAGCTCCTTTTTCAGTTTCTACCTTCTATGCTTCTTATCATAACTGTGCCCTTGAGAATTTCAAGCCATATTCTGACAGGGAATCCAAACCATTTCAGTAAAATACGGACACTCACACTAATGAAGCTAGCTCTCGTCTATTCCTCTGATCCCTATATATCCATCAATGAAAGGATTTAGAGCACACACCACACCCTATTTTAATAATAATGTCTGAATTTTAAAACATATACTCTGTGGATTGTCTTGCACATATCCTGGGCTGCACGTAATCTACTTTGGAGACAAATGCTGTGGAAAAGGGATAGCAATTAGATTTTGCAATGAAGTAACTTCTTTGCTGCATTGAGAAGGATTCTGAGATCTAGTGCATGTTCATTGGAAAAACATCTGAATGCAGAAGACAAAGTAACATCACATTACCAGGCTTTACCATTCCTACCCTACACTATCTTCCAGCAAGGCATATTAACATTATTGATTCAGATTTCACAACTATATTAGAATATACAAGACAGCCTATATATATATATACTTACATATATAAATATATATATATATTTAAGTTTTACCTGGGCTTTTGAACTTTGATGATGTTAATTGTTTTATGACTAACCAGAAAAGAATAGCTCTTATGAAAGGAAAGGAAGTTGGCAAAGCAGGACTTTGCTTATACTTACTTTTCTGTGGTTAAGAGTAATCACTTGTTAGCTTCATCAAGATATTCTTTCTGGAATATTTCTGGAAATATTGCCAGAGCCTCTGTTAAGAAATGTAAACCATATACAATTTGGGCCAGTTTGAGTAATTCAAACATTTGACTTTACTCTTTGCCTAAGGCAAAGATTGTCTTTTACAATAGAAATGTAAATGAGCAATAATTAATGGTTCCATTCTGATATGTTATTAGCTACTATTGAGATATAGCTATGGGGAGTACTGTAAAGAGAGCTCATTATTCTTTTTAAAATAAATATGAATGCAGTTGAGGAGGCTGAGAGGCACCTCTCATAGTCAGGAACCATCCTCTAAGCTTCTGCTGGCTGTGGGGTGTGGGGTGGGCAGCAGAGGGATAGAAAAGAACCATGCTCTCTTCCGAAGACTTCAGGCTAGTTGAGCATTGAAAACCCTTCTGCCCAGCAGGGAGCTCACCATTTACTTTTAGCATGAGAATTTTGCAAATTGTAATTATACAGCTTTATATGTAAGGCTGAACAGAAGGTTTAATCTTTTCCCTGGGGACATTGATTTTCCCAAGTGGAGAATTAGAAGTTAGGGTTGCAGACAGAATTGCCAATCCTACTGATTCTTTGGGATACCAGGTAGATATATTGTTACTGAATAATATTTTGAACAGTATTTATTATTGAACGTTAATAATCACTATTACTGTATTGAAGTGCAGAATTGATTTAGTTCTCATGGAACTGTAGGACAGGGACCAAAGAAACAGGCAATCAACATTATTTACAGACGTGAAAGGGAAACTTAGAGGCAATAAGTGCCTCTAAGATATGCGTGGAAGTATGGTATTAAGAAACACTCCCAGATTGCCTCCAGTTCACTCTGGAAAAGTCTGGCTCAGCCAAAAAGACCTCAGGAGAATTGCTCCATAATGTATGTTGACAGAGTTGCTCAGCAGTAATTACTATTTTCCGTCTTTTTTTCCACCAGTAAACAGGAAAAATTCTGCTGAACTAAACTGATACTTATTAAATGGTTTAAAGGGTCTAACTGTTGAGCACAGGGTTAGGCAAACTTTTTTTCTGTAGCTTTACAGAAAAGAAAATAGTAAATATTTTAGGCTTTCCAGTTTTAGGCTTGCAACTACTCAATTCTGCTATTGCAGCACAAAAGCAGCCATAGACAACACGTAGGTGAATGACAGTAACTGTTACAATAAGACTTTATTTCTCAATACTGAAATTTGCATCTCATTTATTTTTCACATCACAAAATAGTATTCTTCTTTTGATACTTTCCATTTAAAAGTATGAAAACTGTTCTTAGGTCACAGACCATATTTGGCCCATCTGCTATAGTTTGCCAATCCCTGTTTTAGGTGAATGTGTAGCTTTTCTTTCGTTAATTCTTAAGGCTCAGACTTCGATTGATAGTAGTATTTGGAAGCTAATACGCATCTTCTGTGGTGGAGAGGCATTAAAACGTTTTAGGAAATCCTATAGTGAGGTTTAAGATATACTTCAATATCCACCCAAACTACAGCAGCCTTTAACAAGAACTCTTTTGTCTGAGGAAATTAGACAAGCCCATTCACACTCAAAATATGGTGAATGGCGTAACCCATCCATTGTCAGAAAAGGTGGAGATAGTTGATTTCAATAATGTAACAAATCTTTATTGAAAATCTCCTACGTGAAAACATTAAGGAGGAAAAGGTGATTCCCGCCTTCTCAGAGTTTGTAGTGTACAAATTACAGAGTTTACAACTCTGGTGAATTCTTAACCAAAGCACCTTTGTAATCTTAAGAAAGCTCTGTGTAAGTTAAAAGGACAATGTAAAACAGAATCTATAGATCATACAATACAGGGACTAGCTTAGTGTCATTGTGTAAGAGACTTTACAAACCAGGAGGACGGGCATCAGTCAGTCTGGGGCAAGTGTTATTTCTGTTATTTACACGGCACACATGAAAACCAGTATGCCCATATGATGGTTTTATCCAGTGCTTGTTGTCTGACTGACTGGCATTACTATATAGGAAAAAAAATTTTAAGCCATATAGTATAAGACAGTCTTATTTCATCAAAAAGAAAATGCACTTTAAAAGTATATTTTCTTAAAAAGCCCAAAAGATTTTTAGGGACAGTTTTTTCACGTTTTTGCATGGTTTTCAGTTGGTATTTCACAACAATATGTAAGAGCTAATCTCAGCAGTGATAACTTGTGCATGGAACTCTAACAGAGTGCAAAATGAAATCTTTGCAAAATACAGATATTTGTTCTAATTATCCCTTTGTAGCATTGTATATACATGGGTCTCTGATGATTGATAGACATCTCTGAATTCTTTAGTTGCTGTATTCCTCAGCTGAATTTTTTTTCAGCTTTTATTTTCATGCAAATCTCCAAGAAAGCACATAAATGACTAGACAAAGAAAAATGGAAATCTCATTCTTTGGCAGTCATTTGAAAGGATTAAATCATGTTGGAAAATGCCTATAATAGCCTGTTGATTTCCTTTCCAAAAACATAGTGTCAATTTTATGCTGGAAAGGAAAGAATTTTGTATTTTTCATTACCGTGGAGGGGAAATTAGTGGGAAGGGAATACACTTTCTACAAAGGGGCAATAACTTCTATTAGATTCCCACAATGTGTTTTCTCTCTGCTTGCTTTTCATTTGTGCATGGTTTTTTCCTGTTTGAAAAATTCCTTCACAGTTACCTTCATGATCATAGGCTTTATGGAAGAGAGATTTTACACTGAGTTGTTATGAATCAAATTGCTATGGATACAAGTAAACTTTGTACCATTTATGGAGAAAGTTTATTTTAGTGTAGTTGATTTGTGCACATAGTATAAATATTGGGGATTATGTTTATGCAAGCCAGAATCTAAAGAGAGAATAAATTTGACCCAATCTTTATCCTGGAGTTATAATACCTTTCTTTCATTTTTTCAAGGGGTATTAACACTTAAAAGAGTTTTGCAGAAACAACTTGAGACCTGCTTCACAATCTTTTGACTTCTGTCCTTCAGACCCGTACTATTTCTTTCTCATCATTATCTAGAGTTTATCCTTCTTGGCTTACATTTTTTCATATCAGGCCAATATCATTGTGTTAAAATTTCACCTAGCCTAACTCTTCCTTTCCTCTTTAAAATTAATTTTTTAATTTCTACATGAATTTCATTTTAATTGTAATACAAATCTGTGACATGCTGAGATGTCCTTAGTGTTTACTTTTCCTTGGTGATCAGTTATCAGTGTGGTTCATATGTAATACAAGTCAGATTATAATGGAATATTGGAGGAGGGTGGGGTATTCAAAACCAGAAGTACACTGTTAATTTCATATGTTAGAGCAGAAGTTTTTGCAATGCTTTTTTCTGCTTCATTAGTTAAGAAAGTTGTAATGGCAGAATGAAAACAAGCATCTATTCCCATGATCCTGTCTCTTTATCAGTCAGCTGGCAATTATCCTTGCTGTTTTAATTAAAACCCCATCACTTTAAGCTCATTTGTCTATGATCATCATCAAGCATGTTGATATTTTCCTCAGATTCAATGTATCTGAAGGAGAAGCAAGTCATATTTTCATCGGATTATCAATGTGGAAGTCAGCAGAAACTGCAAATCTCCAAATTTAGAGAAGTGACTAATATCCTTTTATAACTTTCCACATTTACAAAATATTTATTTGAAACAGCAAATTTTTTGGGTCAGTTCATGAGGTTCAACTTTACAGGACAAGGGATTGCATGAGCCCTTACACTTTACATTTGGAACTTCACAGCACCTTTATGAAGTAGTCATGGGAGAGATTTATTTGTTCTGAGTTAGTGATGAGAAAAAAATCATAGAGGTTAATTAAGTTCTGATATTAAATCACTTTTCTAAACTTCCACAGCTATTTGCAGAATTTGTCTCAGTTCTAGGTCTGAAAGTTTAAACCCTTATGGTCCATACACTCTTATCATAAATAGAATACCAGATTGACTTCTGCATCATATTTTGTCTCAAGAAGTCCTTGTTCCAAGAGAATCCTCCCACCCCAAGTAAAAATACAATACCTGACCTGGAAGCATTCCTCATAATTTGTATTCTGGCATTTTCTTTTACAATGATACCATTTCTTCCTGGTGAGATTGACTCAATCTCAGCAATAACCGAATAAAAATGCCTGTTCCTCTGCAAAGTATAACCAAATGTGTTCCAAAAAGCCAGGCTGGGAAAGAATTCCCAAACAGTTTGTGGGGTTACACGACCTTTAGCAAAATAAAAGGGCTTGTTCCTGTCATCCTTGTGGTATATTTGATTTCTTAATTATGCAAAAGGTGCTTTCCTGAGTTTGATAGGTGCATTTATAGGGCAAGTTTGTGACTGAAAGAATTAAGATAGGTATCCATCTCAATCTGGGCCCTACAAAATGCCATTAATAGTTCTTCACAAACGCATGATGACACAGCCCACAGACTGGTAAGATCCTATTTCTTCATACTTCATACTTAGGTTAGACAAGAATAGTAATGAGATATAATAATTAGGCAGATGATATTTTAGAAAAGATTAAAGTTTATTCTTATTTCATTCCCTTTTCCAATTAATTTAGTCAAGTAAAACATATTCTAAGCACCTTGACCTACCTTGTTGCAGTAGTGTGCACCAGAATCACCTGTGGAACCTGATCTATACACCTGGGTCCCTCCTGGACTCAGGTTGGATCCAGGGAATTGCTTGGTTAGAAGTTCTACAGGTGACTCTGGTGTATACTTTTGGTAAAGTACTACTGCCTTATTTCTTCTTCACGAAAATCTTGAGAAATAGACGTTTCTGAGTAATTTAGAAGGAGGATGAAAATGAAGGAGCAAAAACGGGTTTTCAGGCACTCTATTCTGTCTGTACTATGATCATGAAGGTAGGAGGAGTATGTTTCTGTGTTCAGTTGATTTGAATACATGAAGTCCTAAGTCTTCATCTTTTCTTTTCTCTGGTTCCTCTCTGCAGTCTCCTTTCAGCCTGCTTCAGGAATGAGCTTGTGGAGCCCCGGAGAGAAACTCCAAAACAATCTGAAGTCTTCTTTAGACATTCCAACCCCCCAAACCGACCCATGTACCCATAGAACCCCATCTCTGTGCATTTTGAACATGTGTGTTTGTTTTATTTCCATGTGTTCTGTGTGTGTGTGTGTGTGTGTGTGTATGTCCAGCCCTCATAAGCAGGACTTGAAGAAACTGGCTCAGAGACCCAACCTCTCAAAGGCACACGCCAGTAGTGAGAAAAATCTTTTAAAGGGACTCAAAACTTTACAAGAAAGGACATTTTCTGCAGATTTTGTAGTGATGGTCAATCAGGAACCACTGTGTTTGTGAACTTTTTCGTTGTTTCTTGGGAGGGAGGGGTCAGATATGGAGAGGGACATTAAGATGTTTATTGGAACCCTTTTCTGTTACCCTGTTTCGTGTTTCTAAAATTCATAAAGAAGGTTTTGAGCAGGTCTCAAACTTAAAATGTCTTTTTAAGAAAAGGAGAAAAAGTGCCTAAGGCCTGTCTGGCCTGTTTTATGCTGGTCATGCAGTAATATTGCAAGTAGTACTAAAACTAGGGTGTCTGCTGGGCAGAGAGAGGTGATTACCATAAATAGTCAGTTTGGAGGGTTTTCTTTTCTTCTGAGAACTTGCGATATTAGTATCCTTCCCTCACATGTAGTTAGAGTGTTCATTAATGCTGTGTCACATCCTACCTCTGCCCCCGAATTGTCGGCATCTGATATGATACAGTTCTCCTTGCACATGGTAACCCTGGAGACATATCTCTAAGACCCGTGTTTAGACTGCAAGGCAGGAAAACGTGTTTTGTGGTTTCAATAGGGAGAGGACAATCACCCTAGCAATTTTGCCCCAGGCAGTTATATACTATGGTTGCATGCCCCAAGTGGAGTTTAAACTCCTCTCACCAAATCTGTGGTTAATTTGTTTGATTGGAGTCCCTGTCCCTCAGTCCTACTGTAAAATCAGCCATATTCCTGATACTACATCAGTCCTTTTATCCAGGAGACTAATGTTTTAGTTCAGTGACGTCCAAGCAGACACAATGTTAAGTCAACTTTCCTGGCCTAGAAAGGTAGAGAGCTGCCTCTCTTAAGTCAAAGAGTTTAGATCTCTGTTCCTTTTGATTTTAAACCCTTATTTTAAAATAATAGTGTAAAGACTTGAGAAATTCCCTTTCACCCCCTTCTCACCACATCAGATGGTCAGCTCTTTACTTTGTGTCACCAGGGCAATGATTTCTTGTTATTGAGGCTGTTGTTTTATGGATGTGTGATCTTAATTTTCAATAAACTTTTGCATCTTGGTTTATCTTGCAGTTTTTTTTTCCTTTTCTGTCTCTCTTGCTTGTTTTGGTTTTCCATAAATACTGGAATATCCTGATTTAAAGTCCTTGAAGTACTACGTGTAGGTCTAAAGAAAAACAATCATAATGTTCACTTGGGTTCTGGCTACACTGCTTTTGTCAGTATTTGCTTGTTTTTATTTACAATACTTTGTATCAAGGTCATCAGCCCTAAGAATAAACTACAATGCCTAAGCTAACCTGAGAATACATTTTAAGCCTATGCACATTTAATTTCATTGTAGGGATCCAGGCACCATAATATCATTTGTTGACATCTCTGAACAAGCCCAAAGTTGTATCTTAAAGTCACAAATTTACTCATAGGAATTTAAACCAAATCCGAAGTTATTGAATAATTTGGCTTTCAGTATGGAGACTTCAGCAAATATTCAGCTGGAAATCTCTAGTGGAACTTGGTGTCCAATGTATTTTTTTTAGTTACAGTAAATACTGAGTTTTGAGTAATTGCCTTTTAAGCTTAATAAGAAGTCGTACTAAATAAACCTAACAAACCTAGTGACTTGGGGAAATACTTTTAAAAATTTATGTTTGTGATATAAGTATGGTAGTAAAGTCAGATGCTCTCATTATATTTGCAAAGTACTTTCAATCAGTTTAATAACTTTGATTCACAAATCCCTTAAAGGTGTAGGATGGTTAACTTTTTAATATTTATTTTTCTTTCATAAGTATTCTTTTCCTTTCACCTTGTTTTCATGTAAATTTTTGATAAGAGTATAATGGCTATATAAATGTTCATTTGACCTGATAAGAACTATTTGAAAGTAAGAGTGAGCCTATCTAGAGAAGAACTGCAGCCCTTTGTCTTAGGAGCAGGATTACCTAGTAAGAGAGAAAAGGTCACAAGCTAGGCAAAATTTAAAGGAGGTGCAACTCCTTTTCTGATGTTCCATGTCTTCCCTTTTTACTACCTCTTATATCAGGAGTATTCTGCTCTATCTTAACATTCCTTCCCCCTCTCGAATTGTGCTTTCCAGAAATGGTTTGGTGAAATAGATTTACCTTGGAGTATCACCAGATTCTACTAGAGAGTTGCTTTTTAAATGGCAATGGGAGAATCCCGTTGGTAAAATTCTAAGCATCTCCTAGAAAGTGGAGATGATATGAATTCATGTCTTCTCAAGTATTTTGACATTCTTCACAGAAAGAATCATTGGACCTGGAAAGAGGAGGCATAATTTCTAATCCTGGATGGTCTAATGAGCACTTTCAGCTATGAAATTCTGAATTTTATTCTTAGCAATATATGCAGAAGCCTAAATTGTTAAGAGGAATTAAAAACTGAGATATGGCTTCACCAGGATTTCTCCTCAGACTAGAAATACATGAATTATACATGCCTTTCCATATCTGTTAAACTGGATTCCTAGTAAATCTTTAGGAAAAACATCCTGAGGGCTTTACTTTGTTATTTTTTCTCAGGAAAGTTGTATTCTCACTTTTTTTGTTGTTGAGGGAGAGGAAAAAGTTTGACAAGACCAGAAAGACACAGATCCTTCTGCCTTTGATCACTTTTTCCATTTCTCCAGCTTCCCCAGAAATATTTAGGAGTGTTCATGCAAGGATTGTGACATGATATTTGCAAAGGGGAAAAAAAAAGCATGGTCTTCTTCCAGGCCTTTAAATTGACCACACACTTACTTGGCCTCCCTCCTTTTTCCAGGGTACAAAGGTCATCAGAATGTTCCTTTTATTTCAGAATTGCAATAAATAAGTAAATAAAAATAAAATAAGTAAATAAAAAAAAATACCCTGACCTACCTTGCTACTTTAAATCTCACTTCCAAATTAACGGAGGCATACCCAGAATTCTGACCTTTTCAGACTCTGTCATCTCTATGCATCCCTTCACCACCATTTCTAGATTTGCTCAATTAAGAATGTCTGCCACCTCTGACCACTTCCTCCTACTAAATCTTAAACAGCTACCTCCTGTCTGCTTGACCAGGAACAACAGTGTTAAATGTTAGGACTGGAGAGGAAGAATGAAGGAAGGAATATTTATAAGCCACTTAATTGTCACCAGGAAATGTTTAGCACTCTTACATGCTCTCATTTAATCTTCATAACAGCTCTTCCGTAGTGAGTAAAATGTATGTTCTACGGATTAAGAAAATGAAACTAAGGACACTTGTATACCATCCAGAGTCACTTAGTTTGTATCAGACACAGAAGCTGAACCCAGATCTTTCGGGTGACTCCCAAAATCCATCTCCCTTCTTTGTTCATTTGTGATTTCTGAGCTGCCTTCTTCAGAAAAGGTTTCATGTAGTTTATAATAAAAATAACAACTGATCTACCTATTTCAGAAAAAAAAAAAAAAGGAAAACTTATAATGGAAGGTTTATAATAAAAATAATAAAATAATAAAATAGTAAGAAAGATCACAAAGGGAAAAGGAGAAAAAGGTTGCAAAGGGATCTGGAAGAAGGTATTTACTATAACTGAGGGTCCAGTGAAAATGCAGGGTTTTAAAATTTATTCTTATTTTCCTAATGGTGGACACTCATGGTTCAAGCAATGCCTTCCAATAGGTGTTGCAGTACATTCTCCTAATTTGGGGAAACAGGACTTACAGGAAGAGGTCTCCAAAGGCTATAGAGTACCAACTTGCTCCTGGAGTTTGGAGTATTAGGCATCTTGGATACTTTATGGTAGACAGAGCTAGTGAGAAGCAGCAGCAGCTGACAGAGCTCCTCTTTGCTCTCTTGCCCTGTGTTTTCCTACCCTTTGATAAGGACTTAAGGATGCTCCTTAGTGCATCCAAATGTGCTGAGTCTTATGTAAAACTCCTATATCAGGGCATGGAGTAGATTTGGAAGTGCTTAAGTGACAGCTGGGCTGGATCCATTTGCCAAATCCCTCATTCTTTACTTTAACTCAGTCTCCCACATTTCTCTTACTACTTAACCCATTTCCTGATTCTATAACCCATTACACACTATTGTCTTATTTCTGGAAGGGTGCCACAGAATGAAAGAACTGTTGGACTGAGAACTGGGAGACCAGGTTCCAACCCCAATTCTTCCATTTAGCAATATGTGACCTTGGGCACATTTATTTCCCAGAGTCTTAGGTTTATATTCCCCCTTCTGTATAATAAAAATAAGAACCCCTACCCATACTTACTCTGCCCTGATTCATCTTGCCCGACACGGATGTTGTGGAAATCAGTCAGAAAACGAATAAAGAATGATACTGCAGGGACAGATGCAAGACATTTATATCCTGCCATAACCCACTGAACAGACTGGGAGAGAGTGTAAACTACAACATAAGCTATTAGCCCATGCGGTATAGCAATGCTCCAAAATGTACTCATCAAATGCAATAAATGTACCAAGCTTAAAAAAAAAAAAGAAAAAAGAGTAATTTGGTAATCTGAAGTGTTTCACAATTGGGAAGGTTTATTACATAAACACTTGTTTAGGCAATGTGAATCTATAATTGTGAGGAGCTGAGAAGGGCTAAAGAAAAATATCAGTGACCCCTTACCTTAAAGACAGGAATGGTAAAATGCAGCTGAATTGCTAATTCCACATTAATGGTCATGCTCACTCATGTAGATGATATACAGCACATTGTTGTCATTCCTTAAGTTGTGGTTCTTCAGTGATATGGATAGAGCCTTCTCCGTTTCTTTATAATTAAGGAGAATGCAGAAGGGCAGCTTCAAAGACCAATTCCTATTACTGTTGTACTCAAGAGAAATCACATTTAAAATAATGACCAGAACAGCCACTTTTTTCTTGTCATTGCTTTCTGGGTTTTGTTGTGTTTTCTTTAAAACATGGGCCCCTTATTAGGCCATGTATGCTTTAAAACTGGGTTAATTTACAGAGCTTCCAAAATTTGTTTGTAACAAAGAAAAATAAAACTCTAAGAAAAATTTTTTGTTTCTCCTCTAATGAAATATGCCTATAGCAAGAAGGAGGCAATAGGAACAAAATACTACATTTTGGTCTTTGAAGATTGTAGGAGGGTAGCTTTACCTGCCACAGGTTAGAAACACACTCAAACCTAAGACTTCATTCTGTGATCATAGTACTTACTCACTTTAAATGTTTCATTCTTTATAAAGTTATTCCTTTTTTTTTACTTCAGTTCTCACCAAAGCCCTACTAAGTAGGTTGCATGCATTAATCATTGGGCTTCTCAAAGTTGGGAGCATATCTGATTAATTTTCCTAGCTCTACTATCTAACTCATGAAGTAAGTGTATATGTGTATAGCTTACACAGTTTTCTTGTGTAAACACTGAGGCAGGGATGTTAAGTGGCTTGCACAGGGACTTAGAGCTGACTAATTTTTACTGGGGGACAGGCTTAAATTTTAATTTTCTCACTCTAAGACCTGCCCTCATTCTGGTATACATGATTAGTTATATATTTAAAAACTGGAAATGACAGTTGAGTAAGGAATATCATCTGTAATATAGCTCAATATAATGAACCAATTCTAGTACATTTCCAAATTGAAGGTTATGCTGAATGGAAAACAGTTTGTTCATTTTTTTCCTTTATCTCCCAGAAGACTTAAGGAAAGTCGTCAGACCATTGTTTGGCTTCCAGGTTTTTTCTGCACAGAGGGGCTGTTGACATTCCAACAGGTTTTCTCATGGCCCAAGAGCATCTCAGCTGCAAAAGCATACTTCCAAGTTGGCAGTGAGGTATACTCCCAAGTGTCCTGATCAATTGGATTTGCTGTTCTTTTCTGCATGTCCCAAATGGCTTCAATTTGAGCTTGGCATTTCCATGTCATTCACAAGCCATTGGGCCTTTGCTCAGTACTTCTCCTACAGTGTTTTTCAAATTTATTTAGGTTGAAAGACAAGAGAAGAGAAGGGAATGTAGAGAACAACATAGGAAAAAGGGGCCAGTTATTTTACTCCTCACAGAGGAGATGCTTGGGGAAGATATTCAAGTTTGTACTCCACCCATTCAAAGAAAATATGACTTGATGATCCCTCTCTAGGTAGAAAATTTTCTCAAGTGGAACCAAAAATGAATTATCAATACTGTAGGAATATTTTTGCAAATGTACAGTTCTAGACTGAGACTTGTTTGAAAAGACCAGCCCTTACACTTCAGTGTTCCGTGCTCACTATCACCCCCATGTTTGTGTTTCTAGAACCTCGATGCAGTCTCAGGCTTCATACGGTAACAGCTCCCCACCTCTGAACAAAATGAACAGCATGAACAAGCTGCCGTCCGTGAGCCAGCTTATCAACCCTCAGCAGCGCAGCGCCCTCACTCCCACCACCATTCCCGATGGCATGGGAGCCAACAGTAAGAACATTTCCCTTTAGTACAACTGAGGGACCAACATGACTTAGTGTAGGAGAAGACTCTGGGATAGGGTAAAGACCAACTCTTAAGCTAAGTAAGAGACACAGTGGGTCAGATCAGATAGAAGCTCTGTAGCTTGGATTTCTCAGAGTAAACATTTCACTTTTGAGAAGTATGGTTCTTTCCATAACACACTGGTAGAGATGGAGAAGGCTGTTCCTTTAGGTAAGGATAGATATCTCTGAAAAGAATAGTCCACCATCTGTCAACCTGGTTGGGGCTCTACCTCTGCCAACCTTTGAGAGAGTTGAAAGGAAATGTATCCACCATGTGGGAAGTAGCATGGGAAAGTAAACTTAAAATCTAGAGAACTGGATTTTTGTCCAGACTTTTGCAAAATAGTCGCATAGCTAATGGCTGTAATGCAGAAGGATGTACAGCATCCTCAAGTAGGCAGAAGACTGGGCATTAGACAGGTAACATCCTGAAATCTAAATACCAGTGGCTGGATCCTGTCCTTTGAAATCCCTCATAATTTTATTAAACATTTTAACTTACATTCAGTGTTACCTTGAAGAGACTGGGTTTCCTTAGAGAAGTGTTCAAGGGCTAGGATTATGGTTTTCCTATAGTCAAGTGATGCCTGTTTTATTTTAATGAGACGGGGAATTTTGTGGTAGGATTGTCTGGTCT
Source organism: Dasypus novemcinctus (assembly GCF_030445035.2). Lineage (NCBI taxonomy): Eukaryota > Metazoa > Chordata > Mammalia > Cingulata > Dasypodidae > Dasypus > Dasypus novemcinctus. Next base: position 65,091,192 of record NC_080676.1, read on the forward strand.
GCATAGATACCAAATGGTTCTCTCACTAGTGATAAATGAACCTTGAGGCTCAAAACCTGATCCCTTAACAGGTTTGCTATTTTGACACTGAAAGGGAGAGACACAATTTATTTTTTACTTTATTTTCTTTCTTGTGACCTCTTGGAGTCCTCAATATGTTTTTGGGATCGAAAAATAGTGATAATGCTGGTGATCTTCCACATTTGTGTACCTTACAGTTTACCTACTTTTTCTTACTTATATTTCACAACTATCCTTTTATGTAGTCTGCAAGTCAGAGGGGAGAAGAGATTGAGATTTGATAAGCCTTTAATGTTTAATCAGCTAAGTAGTCCAGAGGCCTTTTCCGTTTTTGACCTAGAAAACAAAATTTATTTTATAAATATTATTGGAATTAAGTTTCTCATCTCCCTCAGGGAATGTCTGCAGTTTATGGTTCAGCGCAACACCAATAAGTGTTGGTGGTGGTCCTACGTACAGCCTTGAAACAGACCACATGAAAGACTTGTAATCCATAGTCACCTTCTTACTTATTAGGCCTGTGGTTCCCTGCAAACATTACAATAAATCCTGCTATTCCAAAATAAACATTCCAAAGGTCACTTTCTCATTCACTGATTTGTTCATTTGTTCATTTAAGTTTACTGAGTACTTACTCTGTGCCAGGCACTGTGCTAGGGTCTCTGGGGGTCTAGATATGTATAAGATACAGTCTCTATTCTTGAGGCTATAGGCCTAGTAAAGGAAACAATAATGCAATCTATAAGGCAAATGAAAGGCAGAATATATTATCATTAGGAACAGTGAGCAATTGAACAGAAAATTGGAAAAAGAGAAATGGGTGGAAACAGATTATCCTAAGAGAAAGTACAAAGGTCAAGAAGTGCATACTTAGTTTGGACTTTGGTGACTATTCTGTTTAACTAGACATAGGATGCACGAACAGGTGTAGTGAGAGACAAGACCAAAAAGAAAGAGTGCTGGTTTAGGCTCTTGGTAATGTTTAACAAGGCAAGATGGAGCATTAAGATGCTGGGGTATGATGACGGTAGTAACCCTCTTTGTTCCTCCTGCTTCTATTCAGTTCCTATGATGGGCACGCACATGCCAATGGCTGGAGACATGAATGGACTCAGCCCCACTCAAGCCCTCCCTCCCCCACTCTCCATGCCATCCACTTCCCACTGCACTCCCCCACCTCCGTACCCCACAGATTGCAGCATCGTCAGGTGAGTCCACAGACTGTGCCCCTGAGGGCCTGTCCTCAGTTTCTCTGGGTGGTAGAGGGTGGACATTGTCAAAGTAAATAGAATAGTTTGGAAGAAGGAAAGCAACCCCATTATTATCTCTGATCTATGTAGTGGTCAGCATTGCAGAATTAAGGAAAATTAATCGGCATGGGAAAAGGTGAACATGTGTTTTTATAAACATATTGTTTATCATGCCTGTTTCCCCATCTTCACTTACTCCTTGCCTCCTCCCTCACATTTTTTACAGTTATCAGTTGTGGCCCTCAAATCTCAAATTGGTGCTCAGGGCTGGGTTTCCAAAAATGGCAGTAAACTTGCTATCTTGCTCCCTTTCCTGCTCTCATGTCTCATTCATCACAGAACCATAATTTTGGACTTGGGTGTCCATGAAAAAATGTTGGCAAAAATGGTAAGGATCTTCAAGAATGAGATGACCTCTTTTGCTTTACCATATGGAAATAATTACACTCCATGGAAGGGAAATTCAGATAGCCAGAAGAGAGAAGTACATGATGCTTGAGATGTCTGTTTCCCATGTGCCTAGTGCACATCTTCCTCCTCTGCTTCATGTGCAGAATGGTTCTTATATTTGGCCACTGGAATGATTTATGTTCATCCCATGCAGCTGATACAACAGTATTAGTAGATGTCAGTCCCTGGGATGGCTGAAGTTCATGGCTTATATCGCCCATGTTCTGGCTCTGTGACATTGGTGGCATCATCATTCTGAGACTAACACCAAAGAAGAGGGCATCTGTCTTCTGAGGAGAATATAAATCAAAAAGCATTAAACATTTCCTAGAGTAATAGCCTACAGTTTTTTATAGCCACATGAAGCACAGGCAGAAACACAAAATACAAAATGAAGGCTTAGATGGCAAGAGAGCTGGGAAACTGACCCACTTGGCTGCTTCCCTCCACCCCCTGCAACAGTTTCTAATGGACTTACTCAAAATCCCTGAAATTACACAGATCACCATGTGAAGGTCACTGCTTTGCAGGTATCCTTATAGTTGATTTTAAGGACTACAGACCTAAAGTTCCAGTCGCTAATCATCCCCAAACCTGAAACCCAAGGCCCACACATATTTTATCTGCCCCTAGTCTCTTCTGTAGGGCATCCAAGGGCACAATGTTGGGTGTTCCTTTATCTTGCCAATGCAGTTGGGGTGAACTTTCTTTTTCTGTTTCCTCCTTCCTCTTCCCTCCTCCCTCTGCAGTTTCTTAGCGAGGTTGGGCTGTTCATCATGTCTGGACTATTTCACGACCCAGGGGCTGACCACCATCTATCAGATTGAGCATTACTCCATGGATGTAAGTAACTGTTAGACTTTTCTCTTGAGTTTTTTTTTTCTTCATTTCCTCCCTCTGGTGGTATCCACGTTGTGGTTCAATCTCTCCCAGCTTTAAAATTTGTTTTTGTGGTGTCCCCAATATTCTAATTTGATGGAATCCATAATCATTTTAGAAAGCTTCCCAGACATTAGCCTGTAAATATTAGAAGCTTAGCAATCAGTCTTCCTCAGCGTACATGCTCAGTCAGCAATTGTTCCTTGCACACTTAACATGTGCAGCGTGGGAAGGAGGAAATATAAATACCACCTTGAAGGGGACTTATAAAGGAAATTTGTAATTTCTTAAGAACTCAGAGAACTGTTGGATGCTCTCATTAATCTGCTTCATAATCATGAAGCAAGTGGTGTTATTCTCACTTTTAACGTGGAGAGATGACAATACAGCCATGATGAGTTGATGACAGACCCAGGAATATAATGTTGAATTAGAAGCATCTAGGCTATTACTCCATTAACTGACATTTTCTGCTTCTCCTTAAAGTAGGAACTTAAAGGGCAGTCAACTTTTTCTGTCAGTTAAAACTACATGTTCCTTCATTCATTTTCAATTTTATCAGAAAAAGGCATAGCCATTCTTGATCATTGAGAAAGATCCCTGGTCATGAGTTCAAGTCCCAATTATGCCTTTTAGTAGTTATAAGAAGTTGGAGTTATAACTTTACCTTTCTGAGTCTCAAATAATCAAATTGGGGCTTTACTGTTCTGTGATTTGTCTTTTCAAACAAGCTGGAAGTGAGGGGACATTTTCTTGTTTCATATTTCTTCTTGAACTGCTACTCACATGGGAGTTTAGCTTGCTCTGGTTTACAGTGATTCAATTTTTCTCCTAGTCTGTTCTTCATGTTGCTCTCTTTGGGATTTCTCTTCCAACTTTGGTGCTTTGGACTATGGAAGAAGCTGTCTCTGTCTCTTCTGCTGCTTCTGCACTTGGGCCTTCTTTACACCCCTCCTTGAGCACCGATGCTAGAGATGCCCCTTCAGCATGAGAATGCCCCCATCCTGTGGTGACAAGAATATTCTGTGCTGCCCCTATGCCCACGCTCTCTACCCCATAAATCAACCCTGATTCATGCTCCCTGATGGAATAAACTATAAGTGAAAACTATAGAGAAAGCTTCAATATTAAGTTCCAACAGGATTCTGATGACTTTGCAATCATGTCAGTCCACTGAAGAGAAGGAATTGCCCTGTGGTTGAGAGAGCATGGGAACCTCCTGTAGTAGAGACCAGTATAATGGAAGAGGGAATCTGCCCCTTCCTGTATCTTTAAAGTTATACTTTCCGCTTGCTCACTTGTGTCCACTGAGGAATGTGTCAGATTGCTACCTTGCCTGCAGATGTTCTTCACAAGATATCTCTGCTAGTATTTGCCAGGTCTTACACAGCTTTCTTGTCTGTCCATCATCAATTAAAATCTGTCAAAAGAATCATCAGGATTAATGGAGCCTAGTTTGCAGAAAGTGTTCGACTTCTTAGAGGTTGAGAAGTATAAAGTACTATACTCAGTTATCCATTTGTGGATTATCTTCTTTAGAATGTATTCTTGTGCTAGAATAGGAAATTGGAGTACTTCTGATATCTTGAGAATTCACATCATGGGGGAAAAATGACACCATACTGCAAATATCTGAGTTGGGAAATTCTAGAAAGCAGTCCAATTTCCTCATCCTCACCTCAGCTTCTTCCTGCTTATTACTGGTTGCTGGAAATAGACACTTCCTTCTCAGCTTGTCTTTCTGCACCGGTCTGTTGTTTGAAGGAATGCCATTACATTTGAGTGTTTTCTTAAGTATCTCCTATAAAATGCAAAAATAGATTAATAATATAGCAATGACAATACAAATGGCTAAAACGTACACAGTATTATAGATTTACAAAAGGATCTTCATATCCACCTTTACAAATGAACCCACAATATGTGTTGACCTAAAAAGGAATTATATTCTGATTTTACCAATGAAGAAACTGAAGCCTGTAGAGAATGGGTGACTTGCTGATGATCTTTAGGCAGTGACAGAATAGGAACCCCTATCAAGGTCTTTTGACTCCAAGCACAATGTGGCTTTCTCCCACAACAAACTGCCTTCAGAAAATGTAAGCTATCACAGAAACAAACCAATGCAGAGCTAATGTAGATAAACATAAATGATACTGGCTTAGTTCAGAGAGACTATGCATAATGCCTTCCACCCCCACCCATTAGAAAATGGATACAATTGTTCATCATTTTGATACCCTAATTTATCCAAACACCTGAGACCTTTCGGTAACTAGAGCAGTCTTAGAAAGAATGTAAGATCAGAAGCTGTCCTGGGTCACCAGTTCATTCACTTAGTTGTGTGGCTTTAGACTTGTCGGCCTGTCTAAACATCAGGTTGGTTTGCTTAGTATAAAGTAGGTGTAATCATATCTACTCATTTGAAGATTAAATGAGATCAGGAATATAAAATAATTAATTCAGTGCCTGGAATGTAGAAAGTGCTCAATACCTGTTAGTAAGCTCTTCTCATCCCCTCACCCAGTGGTGGTGATGTCCCATTAATATCTTTTTTTGAGTGACTAGAACCATGTATATTTAAGATTCTGAGGGTATCTTTACCTTATGTTTCTGTGTTGGGATTTTTGCCCTCTGATCTATTATAATTACTCTCCCCACTATGCCAATGAAGAAACCAAGGTCAGTAGAGAACAACCTACAAGAAGAAATGCAGAGATGACAGCTCAAGGATGTGCCTTGGGTTTATTTACATATAGCACTGAAGGCTATGAGAGAGAAAATTTTATTTCCCAATTAGGGATTAATGCATTCAGGTCAATTAAACCAAAACACTGGGGAATGACAAAATAACGTGGCCTAAATGTCAGTTTGTCTCTTTGTCCTAATTCTCCCCGACTCCTTTCCCTATTGAACAGGATTTGGCAAGTCTGAAAATCCCTGAGCAATTCCGACATGCTATCTGGAAGGGCATCCTGGACCACCGGCAGCTCCATGACTTCTCCTCCCCTCCCCACCTCCTGCGGACCCCAAGTGGTGCCTCGACAGTGAGTGTGGGCTCCAGTGAGACCCGGGGCGAGCGTGTTATTGATGCTGTACGCTTCACTCTCCGCCAGACCATCTCCTTTCCACCCCGTGATGAGTGGAATGACTTCAACTTTGACATGGATGCTCGTCGGAACAAGCAACAGCGCATCAAAGAGGAGGGGGAGTGAGCCCAATTGTGAGCTACTCCTGTCCTCTTCCCACCTGCCCACCCCATCCCCTACAAGGCACTTCCTCTTGGTCTGCAAAACATTCTCCCATACTCCTCCCATACTCTTCTCAGTGTGATCTCTTAAAGGAAGAAGTAAGAGGATACCTCTTATCTAATTCTGTCATGTCTGACTTACCATGTGGTTCTGTTTTCTGGCTTTAAGCCTTGACATCTATTGCTTGTAAGACTAAAGTTGCCATAGCTGGGTGAAGTGGGGAAAAGAAAGAAGAGAGAAAGAAAGAGAGAGAGAGAGAGAGAAAGAAAGAGAGAGAGAGAGAGAGCGAGAGAGAGAGAGAGAGAGAGAGAGAGAGAAAACAATAGGTATCTCAAGCTGCAGAGATCTCTCATTAACTTTTATAAAGCATTTTCACCCTTATAGTCTAAGACTATATATATATATAAATATATAAATATACAGTATATATTTTTGGGTGAGGGCATTTGAATATTGAATATTGTTTAAATTGTAATTTAAAGTAAAGGAAATTGTATTGCACTTACCTACTTTTTTTTTTAATTTACTCTTTTTATTTGGATGACTTATCTATACCCTTCTCACAAAGGGTAATATGTGGTGATAGGTATATAAACTTGAGGGTACATGTGACAATGACATATAGGTCTTTTCAGTTCTTTTGATGCTAAAGACATGCCACATCAAATCTTTGAACATATCCAGTTGTATTTACCTTTGCTTATCATGTGTATGATTCTCTATGCTGGTGCATTTTATGTTACTAGCATCCCCACTAGTGATGTAGGTTCACTTTGAGCTTATTTGGTCCCATTACAAGAAAAAGTCCATATTTGCACATTGTCATCTACACTAGAGGCAAGGACATATCTTACCTTATGTGTGTTTGGTAACAGGCTATGTGGGTCATGGCCAAAATTCACAAAAGGTCTATTGCAACCTGCTCAAACGCACCTGGTATCTTAAATATGATCATATCAGTAACAACCTCAAATTTAATCAGACACTTTCTCCCATGATATGTATTGAGAAAATATATTGCCATTACAGGAACCTTAAAAACTAAATTTCAGTACTAGATTGACTAACTCAATTACACAGCTGCTATTCTTGTTAAAGTTGATTTGATTTGTGTAAATGTCACCTATGTAGTTCTTACAGTGAAGTAATAATGTCTATTAAGGATAAACAAGAATCATTCTGAAAGCTTGAGTCTCTGCTAAACAGTATGATATCTCAGCAAGTCATGAATTGAAATTCTTATAAAATCTTTTGACACACTGATAGTATTATTGGGGACAGGTTTCTTTTAAAGAGCCTCCTATTCTATAAACCACTACATATAGAGGCTTGTTTGCCTCTCCCAGGTTGAAAAATAGTGGGGATGATTTGGGAAATATAAAATATGAGATTAGTTTTCCTGTGGCATCACTATATCATGCTTTTTTTTTGATCAGTAGAGTTTCACTTTGTTTGAAAGTAATTGTAAGAATCCAATTTGCCGTTTGTCTCCCTTCAGGACTGTGCACAGACAGAAAAGTTGTGCACAGAGATCCAGGTATAAGACTTTAATGGGAGCTGATGGTCGAACCATACAAACGAAGACATTTTCAGACTTTGGGAAAATGTGTAAATGACCATATTCGCCTAGATCTTTGAGAAACATACTTTGTAGCAGTTATTTTATTTTAATTTCAAACTATAAAATCTATTTTGTATATATTCCAATGAGTTCTGAAATCCTTTCTGCATTCTGGTAAAGGTCAGTAATTGCACAGAAGCTGCCATTTTTACTTTAAAGTGCAAAAGACTCTAAAATGTAATGTATGAGATTCTTCTGAAAAGTGTATATATATATTTTGCATGTGAAATTGCATACTTTGTATTTTTTTTCCTTTTGGGATATGGGTTTTGCAGAACCACAGTTGAACCTTTTTTTAAAAAAAATTGTTTTTGTATTTTCATGGAAATGCCATTTAGTAAGAATACATGTCAAATAAGATAATACCGTAATTGTAAGATGAGAGAGGGAGGAAAATTGTTTTTTATTATTATTATTTTTTATTTTGTGTGTTTAAGAGAGTGAGTCCTTGATTTCAAAGTTTTATTGTGCTTAAACGATTACAAGCACTGTTCATTTATGGAATAAGCATGCCCTTTTGAAAAGTCTTTCAGGGGGAAAATGGAAACTATGCCTTAGCAATGCTGGGAAGACAAATGGCTTCCGCTCTTGTCCTGAGTGTGTGCATAAGCCCTATAGGACTTCTGAGCTAATTCAGCGCTATTCAAGCGACACTAGGGGCACTAGAAACTCAGAAATTCCTGTATAGTATATATCTCATGGGTTTGGCATTAGCTGAGGTTAGGCGCAATTACTGGCTTCACATCCTGGTGACAACTTATGTTCTTTGAGTGCATGAGTATCTAGAATCAGAGGTGAAGGAATATCAATGACAGCCAAGTGGGGGCAGGCTTAATGGAGTTCTTGTGGTCTCAGCTCAATGCAATTAGCTGAAGAGGGAAAAGGTTTTATTTTGGAGCAGGATATAAACAGAAGTAGAAAGCAGAACTTTTTTCATTAAATCCCCTCTTGATGTTCCTCTGAAATACAGGATGTGGGATGTTGAATGTTAAAGGGTTATGTATTTTTTATTTTTATAATTGTACAAAAAAATTAAGCAAATGTCAAACGTTTTATATGCTTTATTAATGTTTTTGAAAGGTTCTTTCTTATAGATATAATGTTTTTTTAAGCTTTAGTTGCTTGTCTGTTGGTATTTTGTGTTACAGTCTTTTGGTGAGCCAGAGGCAAATCTAATGAGACATTTATGTTTGCCAAGACATGCAATAAAATAAATAATAAATAAATAATGCATTGAGAAATGGTGTTGATGTTTGTGGGTGTATATGTGTCCTTTGATCTTATTTTTATTATTGAGGAAGAGGAAGAGACACTGAGAGAAACATTACGGTTCAGATAGTAATGTAATATCACACAACAAATACTCAATCTTTTTGTGTTTTAGCTAACCCATAAAGTAGAAAAGACCAACAAGCTATCTTTATTTGGTACCCAAGACAAAGGTTTATCAATTTATTTACTTGAGGTCAGAAAAATGTTTCCTTTGGGACAGGGTCTAGACTGTAGATATTGCTAAAGTCTAACTTAATGGACTTCCCACAATGCTCAGTGATGACCCCCTCAGCATTGTTAGACTGGAATACATATTACATTATAAAGGTACTCACACATTCAAATAGGAAAGACAGGTGCAGCTTAAATTAAGAGTACCAGTAGATTATAATTCTTATTCCTCAAACACTAGGTGATAGGTCCCCCAAAATGAAGTGATGGATGCAATGGTACTGGTATCATTTTGTTTTGATACACAGAAAAACTAAAGAAAAATGAACATGATTGATCTTTGATATCATCCCAGACTTTTGGCTCAGTTTCAGGTTTTGATTATTTTTGAGCAATTCTAACCATTTGTATAGATACGTATTTCATGGCTTTTATTCATTTTTAGGGGTTTTCTGAAACACAAAGAGAAAACATACTTTAAAAAAAAAAGTAAAACTCATTTTCTTGCAATTTCCATAGTGATCTTATTTTCCCATATCTTGAAAATTTTTCTTATTTCACCATCCTAGAAATTATTTTGTCATTACTTAGCCAAAAATAAAACTAAACTATTTTTAAAAAGGAAGAATAGTAGAATTTTCTGTCCAGTATGGTAGCCACTAGCTCCCTGAGGCTACTGAGTACTTGAAATGTAGTTAGTCAAAACTGAGATATGCTTTAAATGAATGCAAAATATACATAAAATTTCAAAGACTCAAAATATAAAAATTTAAAATGCAAAATTGCCCCCTGATAAATTTTTACATTAATTTCATATTGGAATGTAACTATTTAGGATTAAATAAAATTTATCATAAAAATTTATTTTACCTATTTCTTTTTATGTTTATAAACCTACTAGAAAATTTTTAAATTGTTTAAGTGTCATTTATTATATCTCTATTGGATAGCACTGGTGTAGAAAGACAAAACAATAAGAACCCTAAAAGGATGATGAAATGTATAGTTCTCACAGTTGTCTTACTCTACTGTCCAAAAGCATCTTCTTTCAAGAAGATGTAAAAGAACATAGGAAATACTATCCTTGTAGTCTGTGTTTAGCTTTCCTTGAGAATTTAGATATTTTCATTTTTGGTCAATAATGACAGTGATTAAAATCAACAGAGGAAGATGCTTCATAATTATTAAATCAGAAAATGAATATAAAGAGACAGTGGTACATTAGACTCAAATGATGATGATGAAATTGAATATGTAAGTTAAATTTCAGAATGAATCTTTATATAATTTTCTCAAATACAAGGCTCAATGACTGAGTAAGGTAGTTAATGATAAAAAGGATATACGGCACTCTCATCTAGTAATTGAAAGGAAATAGATAAAGTAGGAGTTTTAAAACATATTGGATTGATCATTCTAATTGATGAATAGAAGTCTAAAAATAAAAACATCTTCCAATTTTTGAGCAAAGAAGATGGTCACCCAACCTTTAAAAATTATGAGTCAAATTTCCAAAAACATCTGCAAGTATTTTGATCAACTAGAAGTAATGATAAGCTAGACTCTTATCAGAGGTATTTTTAAAATTGGTATTTACAACATGAATATGTCTTAGATTACATGATAGTTGAGCAGTTAATTGCATTTAGAGGATATTTATCGTTTTGTGCATATTTATCTCCAAATTTAAGAAAATAATGAAATTTGACATTTACTGTGCTTAAATTCTTATTAAAATTTTTGATGAAGTTATTTTTCACAATTCCCTTATTCTTATTTGTAAAACCGTTCATAAAATAAAAATATAAAAAATAAAAAGTTAATTAAACCCAGATGGTAAATGGTGATGACTGTTTTTCTCCTGGTATACTGAGAGTTGTTAGAATAACTCATCTAATATTGTTAATTACAGAACACGGAAGACCTAATGTCGATAAAACATGCTTGGATTATCTAAAAGTTACATAGGTTCCTCTTCTGGGTACAGTTTCTGTATTATCTAAGTAGGTAACAGGAATCCCAGTTTGTATGCAAAGCAAAATTAAAGTATGGAATAAAGGCCCCCTATGTCAGTTGTGGCTACATATTGGAGCCTTCCTAGACCAATGAAGACATTTATGATCTTGAGAAAGAGTGCCCGAGTCTGGCACCCTTCACCCACTGTTTCTTATTCATAACGTACACTTCCATTACTAGATAAACTAGAATAGAAGAGAGGACACATCAGGCCTCAAGTATAGATTTCCCAGCATCCTCTTTGATTCCATAAGAGCCTTGTGCCCACTAGCATTTTCCTGAACTTGATAAATACTACATATATATTTTTTTCCTGGTGCTTCAGACTCATACCAAAAAAAATTATATAGAGATGTAAAAATTTTTATAGGAGTAAGGGGGAGATTGGAAAGAACTCTGGGTGGAGATAGTCTGGTGACAGGCATTTCAGTATCTGTAAAATGGGGAGTTTGGAACTGAACCTGTCTGTTTGGTAGTCATATCCTTTTGGGGGAAGACCTGAAGAATGGGCAGAAAATAACCCTGCTATTGTAGACATGAGATTACAGTTTTAAGATAAATTATACTCTTAAAGATATACTCTTCATTAAATGGAGAACTAAGAGTATCTGGAAACTTGACCCTTCTACAGACCAACTTTCATAGAACACTAAACGTAATTTTTCAGAGAAGAAAAGTTTATCACTTTAAAGTGGTGTTTTTAGAGTTAACGCAGGGTGTGTCTTTGAAATTTATGAGATTTATAACTCCTCACACTAATCCTGAATCTGTTTATGTGCCAAGAGGGTGGCAAGTACTGGCAGGTGAATTTCCCTTTTGCATTTCTGATCAGAATCCTAGGTCTAGGACTTTGGTGGAATAGAGTGTTGTAATTCCAGTAAAAGCTAGATACAGAGGGAAAAGGATTGGGAAGAGATTTCTAGCAGAGAGAGCTTGGCATAGGGAGCCACAGATGAAAAATTTTAAATTTGATGAGCACTTTAACTCATCTGACATTTGATCCATGATCTTGGGAATGCCACAAGAGAAATTGTGCTATTTTGAATAATTGCTTAGTTTTCCTAAACTCATTGTTAATCTGCGTCATGCTACTCTTGATCATTCTGTCCTCCAAATTTCTTAACTAAGTTTGCTTCATCTATGTCCAATATTCCTCCAACTTCCAATGCCTTCCTAATACCACTCTGCTCTGTTAACGAGCAAAAGTTAGAGAAAGCACTGGAAAGCACTCACAATGCCTAGGATACAGCAAAGCCGGAATTTTAAATGAGAGTAAAAGGAGAAAGAACAGAAAGATCAACCCATTGTCAGATTCTGTCCTGTGAAATGAATGGAGAAAATTCTGCTGTGTCATTTCACAGGGCTTCCTGCCAAATGCATTTTGGAAATGTTCACAAAGTTTGTTCTCAGGAATTTTGGAATTATAGTAGCATCAAGGCACCAGCACATTTGGTATTTTAGAATAAATGCTGAACTTCGTAGAATCCCTGAGAGAGGTCATGAAAGAATGTTCTAGGAAACAGTATCCTTTTGTGAATCTCAGTCATGAGAAACCCTAGGAAATATTTGCCTCCTACCTGGTATTCAAAACTCTCAGGCTATTGGAAGTCTCTTTATTTATTTATTTATTTTTAAACTGCTTTTGGGCTGGGGAAACTCAAGTACTCTTTTCCTTTCGTTTTGCTTTCTCTGGGACACTAATGTGTCATTAACATAAGTGATTTACTTCTAAGCAGCACAGACTTTAAGCAAAATGCTAAGGTGTTATCTTTGGAAAACTCCCATTTTCCTACCTGTTTCCTTTTCTTCCTCCCTGCCTAAGATATCCACATTGCATCCTTTCTCTACTCACAGCTAGTGTTCCTAGCTGAGTGTTAATTCACTCTATGATGGATAGGGCACCAGGGTTATTTGCATTTTTCTAGGAACTTTAAATCATTCCTCCTCGGAGACTGTTGCCTGCTTCCTCATTCTTATGGATCTCCACCCTCAGGTCCAAGATATCTTCGGATTCATATGCATGGTTGGAAGTCTTGGCTAACCCTCATTCCACCAAAAGCTCAGCAGAAGGTTTCATACTGTCCCATTGCTAGCTAGTGTTCAATCATCATTTGGCAATTATGAGTTCTGTCTTCTTAGATACTGCCCTTCTTCTTCTCTGATATAAAATCCTATTCATGACTACCTAACTTGGCTGTCTCTTCTCTCCAACTTTCAACATCTTAGCTTCATTACTTCTTGTCCTGGGATAGGATACCACAGGTCTTTGCTCATCATCATGGCTTCTGTGACTTTGACCTCCCTTAGTGAGAGTGGCAGGAGTTGTGAGTGTCTACCTCTCTCCCAAGATTGTAACACATTCCTTCCTCCCCCGAGGGAAAGAGCTCACCTGTGTCTTTGCCAAGAGACCATTTGCTCATAAACTCTGCTCTAATTATTTCCATGGTAATCTCATGTAATGTCAGGCTCTCCTCCTCACAGTGGATGGGTTGTTTGTATCCAAGGTGAGGAAACCAGAGGTGGTGAACTTTGGTGAGGTGTGAGAATCTGACAGGGCAGGTGGAGGTCAGCAAAGGTTTGCACAGAGGTGGTGCGTGAGCTCTGGTCTATGAGAGCTTCCTTTGTGCTTCCTGTTCAAAGCATTACTCAACTTCCTTCCACACTCTCTGATCTGTGCAAAGCTGGTGGGAAATTCAGATTTGAAAAAGACAAAGCTCTAGGATCAGAGAGGTGCAGACCAAGACATAATTTAGGGTTATCTAGCTCAATCTCCTTATTTTATAGATTAGGAACCCTAGGCCCAGACAGGAAAAGATACTGTCCAAGGTTTCACAGCACTTCAATGAGCCAACAGCAAGTAAGAACCAGGTGGTCTACACCTTTCTTTCCCATTTTTAGTGCACTGCAACTCAACCTCTATTTAAAAAGATCGGTTTTCCATGCTCATAGCAAGACTCTTAATATTCTTTCTGCCCCTGTTGTTATTGTTATTTATCTCAGTGGACTTGGCAGTGAATACTTTTGAATGCTGCTTATAAGTGGATCTTTCTCTTTGTGTGGGCTGTTGTTTTAGCTACAAACACCCTTTAACTGAAGCATTCTCTGGAATTTACACAAAGATTTTGGAACCAATTGTGAATTTTATGTTTTTGGTGCTATTCAAATCCCCTCCTGCCATCTCTGCCACTGGGTTGGATTTTTTGTTTGTTTGTTTTTGAATGCAAAAAAAATTTCATTGTGGTGCCTGGATTAAGGATGAGCAACATGTCTGCCTACTCTTAAAGGGTAGGCATCCTTTGGAAAACCCAGAAAAAAAGACACCATTCTTGCCTTAGGCCTGGCACACCTTAGAGTGACAGAGGTAAACATCTTTCCCAGGTGAGCAATCTCCTGGCGCCAAAGGAAGCCTAGGCCTAATGATTTTGTACCACGTCTTCCATAGTAAAGGCTTTTAAAGGAGTCTGTTGGGATGACTTGTAATGGGCTGTTCAACCTCATGCAATCTCATTAAATGTGAAAACACTCTCCTGGCCTCCAAGCCTGCAGATGCCAGTGCAGGTCTGATGAACAACATAATTCTGGCTTGGGAATACTTTATGCATAGCAGGGACAGCTACATATCACCAACCAAGAAGGTCACCTTAGACATGCCCCAAACCACCTTGAGCCATATCTAACTGACAAACCCAGACATGGCCAGCCAATAAACCACACTTAGAAACTTTGCTTTCCTAATATGGGGCAGAGACAGTGAATACTCTGACTTTAAAAGACCTTATCATTGTCTCCTCTGCCTCACTTAGACTCCAGGCTGAACTGGTTCCCAATTGGATAGTAAAAGTTGGCTGCTGGGTAGCAGATGTGACTTGAGCAGTTAAGTGATTGCCTCTCACCTGGGATGCCCTGGGTTCAGTTCCCAGTGACTCCTAAAGAAAAAACAAACAGACAATGAGTAGACAACAAGCAAAAAAACAATGAGCAGGGAAGCAGATATGGCTCAGGTGACTGGGCTCCTGCCTACCATGTGGGAACTCCCTGGGATGGATCTCAGTACCTCCTAAAGGAGACAGTGAGCTGGCACAACAGGCAGTCATGGCAAGCTGACACAATAAGAAACACAACAATGTAGGGAGTAGAGTTTCCTAGTGTCTCCTAAAAAAATAAACAAGACAGCGAACTGATGCTTGCAAAATGACTCAACTAGAATTATGGAGAGGAGAAACATAATAAGAGGCACAGTAAAGCCAGGAGCAGAAATCGCTCAAGTGATCAGGCACCTCTCTCCCACAACAGAGGTTCCAGATTTGGCTCCTGGTGCCTCCTAAAGAAACAAGGAAGATGAACAGACACAGGAAGCACAAACAACAAGGCGGTAGGAAGAAATAAATCAAAGCAATCTTTAAAAAAAATGAGCAATGAATGCAAACAATGAGCAAAAACACTTAGCAAACAGACAAGAGAGCTATCTCAGGGAGTAGGGGGAAATGTTGGTCCCTGAAGAACCAAACTTTGGTCTGTAATAGTCCTTATTAATTTCTTTAACAATTGAGATAGGCAGAGACAGGCCACAGGTTCAAACAGAGGAAAGAAGTTACATGCCCAGCACCAGATACTGTGAAGATAAGACTTACAAATACAAATTCCTACAGGGTCTAATAATTCAGCCTAAATGCCCCAAGTGGGCTGAGTGCAAGATCTTACATAGTAGGTTGATTTTGTTAGGATTAACTATATCAGACACGTTGTACTTTATTTAATACCCAGTAAAAAAGAAACAAAATGATCATATACAAAATAGCATTATACAGCCAGCAACAAATCTCTTTGCATCTTGATTAGTGTTCTGTGCTGAGGAAATATGTGTTGAATGAGAGGATGAATGAGAGCTTAGGCTCTGCAGTCCAACCCCTGACGTTCCCATCCTGACCTCACTACTTACCAGCCAGATGACCTTGGAAAAGTTGCTTAACTTCTCTTCGTCTGTATTGTCTTGTGTAAAATAGGTTAATTGTGATGCCTTTTAACTTTGTTGGGAGGACTAGGTGAGTTAATACCTGCAAAGCATTTGAAACAGATCTGACGAATGGTTATTGGTCTCTAAGTCACTATTTTATTTAATCCTGGAATGCTACCAGGTTAAATAAAGCTCCTAGCCCGAGCTTCAAAGTTTGAAAGAAGGGGTTTCTGTGGAAAGGACACTTTGAACAATCTTTTCACTGAAATCAGCCTTCCCCTGGTGCATCTTTTGCCCTGCACATTATCCCACTCTTTGGAAGAAAGACATTGGACTTCTATTTTTTCTATTTCATTTTGAAAGGCATCAAGGAATTCAAAGATGGGATAATAAGGAGATAGCATGAATAAAAAAAGAAAAAGCTGGCTACAGGCTAGATTCCAGAGCCTGGGTTCTGATCCTCCTCTGTGATGATCTCAGTATGTATCTTTGGACAAGACGTGTGAGCCTTGGTTTCCCTATCTCCAAGAAGAAAGTTAATACCTTAAAATAACTCTAAATTCTCTTTTAGCTTTAGTATTTAGAAGCTGATAATTCTACATGAAGTTTCATACAATTTGAGGAAGACAGTAGGGTTTTGGCTACACTTTAACATTATTACGTAAGTAAAAAGAAGAAGCCCTAGGAATGTATAACTTTCAGGGAAAAGCTATAGGAGATACTAATGTAAATTGGGATAAAAGCAAAGACATATGGAACAGGGGTAACTGTTTTCCACGACAATGTCCCTTTATTGCCATGCCTTCCCAGTTGGTTACCCTCTTCTAATCTCTCAAGAGATCAAGAAATAGAAGAGAAAATGTTAACACAAGGGAAATGAAGTGGCAGTTTTCTAGATTATTCATACAAAAAAATTCTATCACGAATAACAAAACAAAAGATGATCTAGTAGAACTTTGGAATTAGATTGACTGCATACATATACTAAATTGTGATATTCTTTATATGCATTGATTCACAGTTCTCTAAGAAATTTAATAGAAATTATTTCTTTTGGCTCCCATAGAAGCTCCATGAAGAACAAGCATTATCAGCTACATTTTACAGCTGAGGAAGCTGAGCCTCTGAGAGGTTACACGCATGCCCAAATCCACGAAGCTACTCACTGGTAGAAACAGGATACACTAAGGTTTTCAATCCCAGAGCTCTTTTCATGGTACCACTATCTCCAAATAAGCAAAGAATTTTTCAGTGGGTCTCTCCCCTTGGGATGAATACATACATGCACACCTAGGAAGTGGAAGCCTGAGGTCTTATTCCGGGTGGTGAAAAAATGAGTATTCAAGAATCTTTCAGACTTAGATTACATCCAATGCACCAAGGGCCCTCAGGTCACTGTTGGAGGGAAAACACTTCAGTGGCTGGCCATTGTCCACAGAAAAAAGTTCATCCATAGTTTGTCACTGGTTTGGTCTTTAAACCTAATGCCTGATGCGCCAACCAATCTTGACTACTAAATATTCCCCACTAAAACAGTCTACACAAGGCAGGTTCTTCATATTGTTCCCTGATGAATCCCTATATAGTAGGCATTCTATAACTATTAGTAACATTTTTAAAAACCCTCAAATTTTCTTTCTCTTTGTTTTTGCTATGCTACTCTCTCCAACTCCACCCTTACCCAACTCAATCAACCTTTCTCAGTGCTGCCCATCCTTCAAGAACTAACTCAAATATCACCTCAGCAACAAAACTTCCTCGATTATCCACAACTAGAATGACTCCATAGAACTTAATAGCATTCCTTCTTTGATGCAGTATGGATGGACCTGTGCCACTTAGCTTGATCTTTTTTGTTTTGATTGCTTTGTTTCTGAGATCTAAAGAGTGTTTTAATTATGGTGAAGCATATCAGGAACAACTTTCCATCTTCCCTGGGGACAAAATGGAAAAAAGAGAAAAGAAAATAGGAAAAAAACATATCTATATACCTCTGTTATTGTCAGTCAATGACCCTGGAATGGAATCTACCTGAAGATTTTAAACTCTAGATATGGCATTTAGATTTCTCTACTATATATAGAATTTGTACTTTGAAAAAGAAATCCATGTACCTAACCCAAGTATTATGATTGAAAATATTTTTCATAGTAGGTACAAATCTATATGTGTTTTTTAAGTAAATCAAACATTCCAAACAAAGTTATAGCCACCTTTTTTTCCCATATCTATAGGCATACACATCTTCCCTGTCACTTCCCCACTTCAGCTCAAGCTAGAAGCAGCCTGTCATAAGTTTAGAGTATTTCCTCCAAACAGTTTTGATGTTGGTTTCCATAATACAGATGGGTACCTTTTCATGGAGATAGAATAGTAATCATAAAGATAATAAAATAGCTGCCACCAACTATAGAGCTCTGTTCTTTGCATAGTTTCTTATTCAACTCATAAGTTAAGTGTTGATGTTGCCTTCTTACAAATGAAAGTACAAACTCAAATATTTATTTTTTAACAACTTTCCCAAGGCCACACAGAGCATAAGTAGAAGAACAAGAATTGAAATATGTATCATAAAGAAACATGTATCTTTTTAAAAATTCTAAATCATTTCTTTAAGAAAAAGTTCTGCATTGTAGAATGAAATCAGTGGCAGAAGAAATCCAGAATCTAATAATTTCCAACCACTCTCTTCATAGACTAATTTTTGAATCATATGGTAGCCATGAGAACAATGGATGATGGGGTCTAAAAGAATTACACTTAAGTGCTGTAAAGGGACCAGGGCTCCTGTCCTTCAATGAAATCACACTGAATTGTATGCCCTAGGTGAGTCCATTAGCTCATATTACAAAAACTCAAGCATGTGGATGACTGGTCTTAGAAAGTCTAGCACAAAAAATCATGACTCCAAACAGTCCTCTTCAAAAAATACTGATGATTTGCCATGTGTGTATTTGTATTAGTATACAGATCAAATGGCCTGGTACTAAATATCTGAACTTTAAGAAAATAGTTTCTCTATATTATTTTTGTATGTTGACACAATATTTTTATTTAAAATATCAAAAAATGATAAAATATTTTAACAATGAAAATAATTTCATATAATTAGGAAATAATAATTTAAAAGTAATCAAATATAGTTTGTATATAAGTTTAGTGACTCCAAACCTTTGCCCTACCCTCTGTATCTTGCTGCCTCTTCTAAAATGGTCAAATAATACTTCTGTCAACACTACTGAACTTTCAAGTCTATATTTTTTAATGTGTGCTAGTCATTGTGGGGTATCTTCAGGAGCAAGCAGATAGATGAGTAAGACCTGGCCTTTGCCCCTTAGGAGTTCATGGTCATAGGTTTGTAGAGAAGGTAGTGGAAGACACAGATGCATACAAAATTTTCACTAAGGCCTTTCAAAGTAAGCTGCCTTCTCTTCAGGTCTTCTGTAGTGAGGAGGCAAATCTGTTCTTCCCCACACCTGGCCTCAGGGAAGAGGGCCTGCCCTAGCCATCAGATGCAGTTGACTTATGCCACAACACCAAAACACTGCTGTTCCTAGAACATTTCTAATGCACAAGACAGAACCAACACAGGGTGACTTTTCTGGATCCAGTTGGAGAGACAATTCCCATCAGATTTTAAAATGCTACTTTATTCAAAGGCCTTAAGTATTCATGTTGCTCCAATAGAGCTACAGGCCTGACTTGAAAGGAGACCCAATGCTTTTTTGCAGCAAAGTTTATCCCACTGAATCCTTCTTCAATTAAAGTAAGCTGTAGGGGCCAAGAAATAGACAAGTGAATTAATCCTTAGTGATTCAGCTCCTCCTTCCTCCCTGCCTTTATGTACTAGCCAGGAATGTGGGGAGGAAATGAGCAAGGCCAAATCTATGCTTGATCTCCATCAGGTAAAGGAACCAGGATCTATACACGCCCAAGGTGATTTTCCTACAAAATGCTATTTCTTTACAGTAAGTCTTCCCTAGCACTTGGCTCTCTCATTTACAAATCTGGGAAGAATATGAGTGGGGAGAAAGACATGGATGCCTATCAAAAGGCAACTGAGGTATGGTCATAGTTTTCTCACTGGCACTAAAAGGAAACTTGTGATTCATTATCTTAGGTTAGATTCTCTACCATCAGATCCAGAAATAAATTCCCCATGTGCTAGTGAGTTATTGACAAAGTGTTCCAATTGAAGACATTAGGAGCATGAGGCAAGCAGGACAGGAAGGGGAAGAAACCAACCGAGCGATGTTGTGGAGAGAATAGCTTCAAACTGATCTTGAAGATGAACCTTGGAGTATATGTTGACCTAAAGAATCTTAAACCAGGAAGTTTGAGCTTTTATAATCATACAATTAGTCCTTGGTAAAGGGCCCTCCCATAGGTATGTATCTTCTCTGGCACATCCAGCTTTCAGTGTGCTCCAGTACAAAACTGCAGCAGCTCAGCAGCAGTACTCCAAGAAGAGCCATAATTTCTGGTTGTTGAAAGTGAAACATGCCCAGGCTCAACAGCATCCATTTAAGAAATTTAAAAAAAAATTATTCTGGGAAAACAAAAGTTCTGAGGGTACCTAGACCTTAAAACCGATAGCATCTTGTTATATTCCAACAAACTTTCTTTTGCCTTGGCGATCTGTATTCAAGTGTTACCTGTGTGTATTCACTAATTTTTCAGACACTGTGCTAAATACTTTCATGTATACTCTATGTACAACATGATTGTTGCCACATGTACTGTATGGTATAGCAAGATCATTAAAGGTTGACAGTCCTAGGTTTAAAATGTACTTCATCCATTTACTAGCTGAATGACTTTTCTTACGTTACTACACCTCTCTGTTTCCTCAGGGAGTAGGGAAGTCAGTGTGAGAAATAAATTAAATAATCAAGGACAACCTTTAACCCATGGGAAAGTCTCAATAAATATCAGCTATTAATAATTGTACTGATAACAATAATAATGTGATTCTTTGAGTTGGGCAGAAAAAAAGCATCATTCAGAATTTACAGATAAAGCAACTGAGTCTTGAAGTCATTTGAACCAGAAAAGAAAGCTAAAAACTGCTAAAGCGTGAGTTCTAAAAGTATGTTCCTCAGATCCCTGAGTATTCCTAAAACTCAAGTTTCTACAAGGTCAAAACTACTTTCATAATGATACTAAGGCAATATTTGTCTTTTTCATTGTGTTGAAATTTGTACTGAAGGGGCAAAGACACTGATAAGTGAAACATCTATCACCTTAGCACAAATATTTACCACCATACAGTTGCAGGGGGACAGAGCCAGAATGCTCCTGAAGAAGAATTAAAATTAAATATTAAATCTCATCATCAATGTCCTATGTAAGAAATAGGAAATATACATAAAACACTTCACTTGCATATAGTTTTATGAGTGAGCTGAGTGAGCTGATTTTTTCGTGGAACATCATTTTACTTGAAAGACAAACTATGGTTCTTTAGATTTAGGGACTTGGCTGATACTTTCTTGCAAATAGGTAGAGCTAACCTGATTGCATTTGTTGCCAATGATAAAATTTGAACTTTCAAGCAAAGATTAGTATTTTGAAAAACTTGAATCTGTAACTATGATCTTCACATTTTCCTAATAGTTAATGAACTTTAAAATGAATTTGGATATGAATAATGTGATTTTTTAATTGTGTAGACACCATTTGAGATCTGCTAAATTCAGTGAACCAATATTTCTCACATGACCTATGTATTGTGTTATAAAATATGCATTGATGGAAGAGTCACACAAAATATAAACTGGATCAGCAAATTTTAATGTAACAGTGTATGAAAAGTTCAGTAATGTGGTTTCAGTTTTCACATGGCGAATAACATTTAAGAAATTACCCCTTATATAACTATCCCAGGGTCCACAGGATGGAGGAACACAGTATGGATTAGAGTGGACTTACTGGTATTCTGCTGGGGAACTATTGTGATTAGTAAGGGAAGAAATTGTATTATTGATGTGGAGAAAGTGGCCACGGTAGCTGCTGATGGTAGGGAGAGGAAAGAAGAGATATGATGTGGGGGCATTTTCAGGATTTGGAGTTGTCCTGAGTGGTACTGCAGGGACAGATGCTGGACATTGTGTGTCCTGCCATGACCCACTAGGTGGACTGGGGGAGAGTGTAGACTACAATGTAGACCACTGTCCATGTGATGCAGCAGTGCTCCAAAATGTATTCACCAGGTACAATGAATGTGCCACAATGATGGTTGTTGATGTGATGGTTGTTGATGTGGGAGGAGTGGGGTGGGGGGGTGGGGAGTATATGGGGACCTCATATTTTTTTAATGTAACATTTAAAAGAAAATAAAGAATGAAAAAAAAATTACCCCTTGTTGAATTTTAATGTAGTGTCAAATATAATATTCATAATTTACTGAAAAGAGCTATTAAAATATCCTTCCTTTTTAATATAAATGTATATATGATGCCAGATTTTTTCCAGATACTTCAAGCAAAGTAATATATTGTTGTATATTGAATGTAAAAGCCAATATGAAAATATGGCTGAATTCTATTAAGCCAAACAATGCCACTCTTCCCACTAGATATTTTGCTTTGGAAAATATAGTTTTCATTTTAAAAGGTTTTTAAACATGTAATGGATTTATTATTATCATTTTGAAATTAATAAATATTTTTGAAATTTTCCAGGTTTCTTTCCTGGTGAAGAAAATATTGCAGGTATAACCCACATGGAAAAAAAAAAAAAAAAACTTCTTTGGATTCTTGGCTAATTTTTAAGAATATAAAGGGGTTCAGACCAAAAAGTTTAAGAGCTACTAAAGTAGAGTATTTCAACTCAATCATAGGACTCTAAGTCCATGGTTCTTTCCATGACACCATAGCTATCTTCTAAAAAGATTCTGAAACAGTATTGGTTGAAGCTGTATCCAACAGCAAAGCAGTATCAAATTTTGTGGCTTTGAACACACACTGATTTTTCCACCTGATATGTACTCAGTAATGAACAGAAGACCATATGGCTCTTTATGCTCAAGTCAGAGGGCTTGCATTCTAGTCCTTTCTCTGCCACCCTGGGAAAGCATTTTCACTCCTTATGACTCAGTTCCCCAGCTCTGAGATAGGAGACCTAGACTATATGAACGTCTGTTTGTATCTTCCAGTTCTACTAGTTATATCTTCCAGTTCTACTATGTTCTTCAGTTATTTACAAATAATGAATAATGACTAAGTACCAGACACTCTTCTGGGGGCAGGACTTACAGGGATCTTACACAAAGACCTTGCCTTCACAAAGCTTACTTACTAGTAAATGGGATAAATAACAAGCAGATAAATAAGTGACTATTAAATCCAATGAAGAAATTTGAAACAAGGTGAAAAGGAGAAGAGTGAAGGGGTGGGAGATGGAGGCTACTATTAGCTATGATGCTGAAGGAAAGTCTCTAGGGAATAACAATTGAAATGAGACCTGAATGAGGGGAAGAGGTGCTATATCAAGATCTGAGGAGTAATGTTATAAGAAAAGGTAATAATAAGGGCGAAGGACCTAGATGGGAAAATACTTGTCATGTTCAAGAAACAGGAAGAAATCCAGTGTGGCTACAGTGGAGTCAGACAGGCAAAGGGTAGGAGAAGATAAAGTCAGAGACTGCCAAGGAGAAGACCATATCATGTAGTGCTAAAAGATGCATGATAATGAGTGTGGATTTTATTTAATCTGACTGTGATAGGAAATCACTGGAGAGTTTTGAGGAGATAGTGACAGATTTGAGTTATATTTTTAAAAGACTACTGTTTTCCCTATATGCTCCCTTACAACGCAGGAGCATGTATGCAAATCACTTTCTAGGAATAACCCTGGATCTCACATAATCCCCAAGCTCAATGAGCAAATTAAACTCTAATAGTAAACATGGGTTACTCATTCATTCATGTTACAATGTTGTCTTTCAGATAATGGTAATGATCTCTTCTAACATTTGAAAAGCAAGTCCACATAATAATTTCTAATCTAAAGAAGAGGCTGCAGATATATCAAAAGAGGGTCTTTTAATCTTTAGTTCTGCCTATTTTGCTGGTTCCCTGCTTGTATCTTTAGATTTCTCTCTTTTTAAGTATGGTATTTTCCATTGAAACAACTCCTTTATGATGGTCTTATGTTAATAAGCCTGTCTGATTTGCTATAAGCAAAATTATACACTGTTGGGAATTAATGTTTTTTATATATCTCTTTTCACAGAAAGTTCCTCCACTCACACACTCTGATGGCTCCTCATTGACCCCAAAGAGACATTCAGTTCCTTAATTGTGTGTTTCATGCCTCCACTCCCTGGACCAGACAGACCTCTCCAGATGCACATTATACGACTATGTCCTAATAGAAGGGAGCCATCAGTCCTACTGCAACTATTCTTTATTGTCCTCAAACACTATGCACATCTTATCTTTATGTCATACTCCTGTTATATGGCCTTTCCTGACTACCCAGTCTTTACTGATTGTTCCCTTATCTGAAATACTACTGTAGTTGTTATGCTTAACATATACTACCTTGAATTATCACTGACCCTTTAAAGAAACACATCCATCTTTACAGGCTAGTTGTGTGCTTCTCGATGGTAAGGTCCATATTTTACTTTGTATTCTAGGCACTTGTAATATATTACTTAACTGTCCCATAAGCAATTCAAACTCATCATTCATCAATACTCCTTAGTTCACACCTCTTTCTATACCCAGGAAACCTATCCTTTCTCTTGTTTCCTTTTGTAGCATCTATGAATCTCAGTCCACAAACTTAAATGTGCAAGAAATTGAACTTTATTTTGGGCAACACTTAACTTAATTTCTATTTCAAGCTCCCACTTTGCCAGCATGTGAGAAACAGTCTCAGTTAATTTAGCTTCTCCTTGTTTGCCTGACATTCTGTCCAAGTTCAGGTGGGGGACCTGCAGGTCTCTTCACTCATCCGTCTGCTCATAAATCTGCTAAGGATTCTATTATCTCATCTGGTTCTCTGTCATCAGAAAGTCCCCTCTGAGAGATTGCTTCATTCCCATGCCCATGAACACCCCAGCTCTCCCCATGGCAAACTCAGAGGCATGATAATCACTCTGATGCGGTTTAGGGCTCCACCTGCCTAAACTCACACACAACCACATCCATAGTAAAATGAAATCTTGCTACCATTCCAGGGATCCACTTGGGAATACAGAATGGTTCCTCACTCTGGTGCCCAGCATTGAGTACACTCTCATATTTTCCGCATCACCACTCTTCCTTTTTGGAAGAGGAAAGCTTCCATGGTCTTATGGAAGCTGTAGCAGTTTGATATGGTTTATGAATTCCAAAATTGGATATTGGATTATGTTTGCAAATTGGTCTGTCCCTCCGGACATATTAGAGTATACTGGATTCAGAGGTTTCTTTTACTTGATTAAATAATGATTAAGGTTTTGATTAGGCAACATCAGTAAGACATTGAGTCCCTGCCTCCTTGGAGGGTGGGGACTCACAGAGAAACTATACAGCAGAAAAGAGAGGTTGGGTTTTTGACTGGAATCCTAGGAAGTAAGCACACAGAGGAGCTTGGTCATGAGGAAAGAGAAAAGTCCCCGGGAAGAGAAACAAGCTGTTCACCTGATAGTCAAAAGTTGGCCATGTGGAGATAACAGAGTACTGAGCCTGGAGAGAAGCAAGCATCAGGAAGAGAAGAACCCAGGAAGCATGAACCTTGGCAGATGTCAGCAGCCATCTTGCCCCAACATGTGGCAATAGACTTTGGTGAGGGAAGTAACTCATACTTTATGGCCTGGTAACTGTAAGTTTCTATGCCAAATAAATACCCTTATAAAAGCCACAGATTTCTGGTGTTGCATTAGCCTCTCTTTGTCTGTTTAATATAGAAGCTATCTCATCTTTTTCAAAATATTTTGTCTCTGCCCAAATTTTCTAATTTACCCTAGGAGATTTATAACCATAAATGCAGGAATATGCTATCAAATAATTGTCTGATTCTTGCTCTGAAACTTTTCTATCATAAGACAAGGACAGGAATAATTATTATTTTATCCTGAAAAAATAAGGCCAGGAATAATTATTACTTTGATTAGGCAAATGTGTGGATGAGTAGATAAACTACCAGGTAAAAAGATCATGAGTTTACATTGTTATCCTATCACAATTCTTTTAGTAAATAGCATTACCTTCTACTTCTCATCTAACTAATCCAGCAATTTGGGAGTCAACTTAGACTTCTTCCTCATACCCATTCCTACTGGTCTTGATGTACATAAAAACAATACCAAAGACAGCTTCTTGGTCTAAAATTGGGTCCTCGAGTAATGCTAAGGCTCAGAAGTTTCTGGTAGAAAAAAGTAGTATATGTGAACTAAGTCAATAATTCAGCATAGATGGGGATAAGCTATAAGGGAAGAAAAGATGTGTTCTTTGAGTTCAAAGGAAGAAGAAATCAATGCCTGCTCATAGCCTTCCTGAAGACTCACCCAAATACCTACACGGTCTAGATATTCCATATGCATTGCACGTGAGGATGATAACCATAAAACTGTCTATTTACAAATCAACTTGTAAGTTTTTTTTTTTCTTCTTAAAGCAAGGCTCTGTCTTTATACAAGTGAGCATATTATCTTTCGAAAGCCTCCTGCAGATAGTTATGCAGGTTGAGCATTGCACCAAGCATGACATCCAAAGTTTTGACCTTTTCCAACAGATATTAAATAATTGTATATTTATTACAACAATTTGTTGAGAGATGGAAAACCTGTTTTATTCTAACAGAAACAGTATATAATGACAATTTTCTAACAGATTGGCATAAAGTGTCTTGAGGAAAGGACACAATTTTATTTATATTTAAATACATTGCCCTATGGGCTGAAGTTCATTTTTAGTCCTAACTATCTAAAAGCCCTCTAATTTGGCCCTCAAAGTTGTGCTTTTAAGAACCACCCAAATTCTTGATTTCATTCATACCAGCAGAATATAAAAGTACACCAAAGGTCATCTTTTATATAGAAAATTTTTTTAAAACATGACACCAAGTACCTCTTATTCTCTTCCTTCTGTCTGTAATCATATATTAATGTTTGCAATATTTGATATTAAGTACAGACTTGGAAGGCGCTGAAGGAAGATTATAGAAGTACATCAGACCCAGTCTCAACCCTCAGGAAGTTCAAAATATAATTGAAAAAATGAAACAGATGCAATATGAAAGGAGCAATAGCCAAGATGGGTACAAAGTGCTGAAGAAGCACCAAGGAAGAAATGAGTAACTCTGCCTAAGGGGGTAGGAGTAGGCTTCAGTGAGGAAGTGACACTTGACTTGGATCTTATGATATCAGTGGGGACTGACTCTCCAGGCAAAGAAGGCAGGGAATGCTTCCCAGAAAGAGAAACAGCACGTATACATGTTTCAGGAAAGTGAAGGATTCCACTATAAAATATTAACCATGGCTGGAATTTGGGGTGCATAGAGTGAGGAGGGGAGTGATGAAAGGCAAATCTGGTAAGTCTGATTGAACTATGATATGATCATGAAAGGCATGGAGCACAATGCAACATTGTGAAGAAGAAACTTCAGAAGCTATTGGCAAGGAATGAGGCATTCTAGGAGCTGGGTTTTAGATACATCTCCTGGCAGAAGTAGTTTGGAGGAAAGCAGTGGACCACTAAAGGAACTAGTCCAGGTAGTTTCAGGAACTTCTTAGGAACCCCTGGACCTGCAGGATCTCAATAGTGAAAAAGCTCTAATTGTCATGAGAACAAAACTCTAAACCTAATACTCCTGCTCAGCTCATGTACCAACATATTGTGTGTAATCCACTCCTGAAGTTAGTAAAGGGTGAAGGTATTTACTTATAATGTTTTTATTATTGGCTCATGTACAATTGTGCTTCTTTTCTCGGAACATTTATCTTAATTTGGAATTATTTGTTCATAAATGCAATTCCTAGATGAATGCCTGCTAATCCTGACTAGGTTCTAGGGCCTGAAAGTTGTGTCTGCATTTTACTTATCACTGTGTCTCTGGGGGCAAATGGAGACCTTGTCATATATTAGGTGTCCAATAAATATTTGTTAAAGGACTGTTGAATCAAAGATAGAGAAGTAGTTATAGAGGTGGCATGCTGCATGGGGACAGACCTGATTATTTTTTCCTTGTTTTTCACAATGGTAAACAAAATATTCAATTGGTAATTTAATTGCT
The DNA here is from genome assembly GCF_030445035.2 of Dasypus novemcinctus. Classification (NCBI taxonomy): domain Eukaryota; kingdom Metazoa; phylum Chordata; class Mammalia; order Cingulata; family Dasypodidae; genus Dasypus; species Dasypus novemcinctus. Next base: position 65,119,305 of record NC_080676.1, read on the forward strand.
GTTTAATATTTAATTTTTTTTGTTATTTATGCAAATTTTCTCTCTAACACTGCATGTGAATACCAGCTCTGTACATTAAGTCCCAGATAGGAAGTTGTCTTGAAATGGGAAATACAGTTGATCAGCTTATTCTCTAGATTCTAAATTCCCAAAATAAATAACAGCAACTGCTAATTCTGGCTTTGGTTATTAGTATTTCCTTTTCTTTTTTTTTTTTTCTTCCTTTGACTTATTTCTATAATTAACAATGCCTTTTTTAACCTAAGGGGAACACTTTTTCAGTCATTGCTTCAAATTTGATGAGCTTCCATGAAAAAACTCCATGCAAATCCTACTTTTAGCAGGCACACAAATCAAGAAATAGTCAAAGCGCTTCCTTAAAGGCAGAAAGATTAAGGCAGAAGATTATACAACAAAACCACCCACATTCAGTTTTGCAAGTCTAACAGTCAGCCTGAGTCATTACCCCAGAGCGGGCCTGCATTCCATTCCAACTCATAGCTTTCCCTTCACCATTCAAGACACAAAAAAGCAAAATACTAGTAGTGATGACCAAAAAGACAGGTGTGTTTCTCTTTCTTTGGTTACTTGCAGCCCTGGAGGCAGCAAATGTTTCTTGTTTTTTTTTTTTTTTGCTTAGTAAACACATCTCTTGGGAGGTAATTAAAGAACCAACACAAATCTTAAGATAGCCAAAGTAAAAAACAGTCATATTTCTAACACCAGAATCACAGGCATGAAATTCTCAGAAACTACTTTTTAAATTAGTCTTACCTACATCTGGCTAACCCCCACAATAATATCCTCCACACTATTTCTTCCATCCTTCAGTCAGACTCTTATCTCAAAATGGCCTGTTTTTCTCCTTTTGTAGTTTTCTTCATGTAAGATAGTATCCTATACTATCTCTCTCCTGTCAATCCTACTCATTCTTCAAGTGACCACTCAAATGCCATATCTTCCACGTTCCCCCTCATCATTCTAGGAAAATCATATTATCCCTTTGTTTGCTTTCCAGCAGTGCCTGGTTTATGGACACGTTATATAGACTTTCTTCTTTCTTTTATTCCAGTCATTTGTTGGTCTGTAATTCTTCTTTTAATAGATTGTATGTCCCTTTAAGACAAATCAGACCAAAATAATTGCCCCAAATAATATAGGCAACTGATAATAAATGATGAATGAATAAATTCTAAAAAGTATTTGAGAATGTTTACAATAATAAAAATATGTACAAGAAGACAAATTTCAAAAACATGGAATCATTTGTTACAGTAATAAAAAATGACCATGCAAAGCAAAGGTTAATGCAATTATTGTATTTGAGCATTAAACTTAGTGTAAAACTTCTTGGTAGCCAATGGAAAAAAGAGAAATATTAGATTACACATGCTTATGACTTAGTTAAGAATAAGAGGAAACTGGAAATAGACTAGTCCTCACATAATTTGAAACTTAGATTTAAATTGTTGCAATCTTTTAGAGGATTGAGATGATCCACATCTAATCTAGCTGTGAGTCAAAAGATTAGAAAATACCCTCTAGAAGAAATAAAAATATATATAGCGATAGATATAATTATATATATATATATATATATATAGCGATAGATATAATTATATATATATATATTATATATAAGATTCAAAGTTACAAGTTATGCCTGGAAATAGAATAAATTAACTAAAACTAAGGGAAAAATCTTTGCTAGAAACAGCCCAATAGGTAAAGCAAACACAGAAAAAGATATTTTCCAAACTGAAAAAGAAATTTAGTCACTGATTGAAAAATCTCTATGTATCTCAATCAAGATAAATAAAAACAAAATTACTCTTAAGTTCATCAGAGCAAAAGTATTAAAAAGCAAAAGCAAAAAGAAAATCTTAAAAGCATCCAGAAAAAGATACATTTCTTTCCAAGAAGTAACAGGAGACTGATAGGTTAGCTTTGCAATGGAAATCATAAAAGCCAGAAGACAGTAGAACGATATTTTAAAGCCTTGAAAAATAAAACTCGCCGTATAAAAGTAATACCAAGAATAAAGGAAGGAAGGAAGGAAGGAAGGAAGGAAGGAAGGAAGGAAGGAAGGAAGGAAGGAAAGGAGGGAGGGAGGGAGGGAGGGAGGGAGGGAGGGAGGAAGGAAGGAAGGAAGGAAGGAAGGAAGGAAAGGAGGGAGGGAGGGAGGAAGGAAGGAAGGAAGGAAGGAAGGAAGGAAGGAAGGAAGGAAGGAAGGAAGGAAGGAAGGAAGGAAGGAAGGAAGGGCAAAAGAGTATCTCTTGTTAACATAGATGCAAAAAAATCTAAACATAAATTTTGCAAAACAAATCCAACAATACCAAGTAAGGTTTATCCCAGTATTTTAAGTTTGGCTTAATAGAATACAAAATTTTTTCAAGTATGCACAGTGCATACACCAAGATAGATCATATTCTGAACTATGAAAAAGTCTCTGTTAATATAAAATGATTAAAGACAACTCTTGTGTGCTCCTATCATAAAAGGATTAAATCAGAAAACAGCAACAGAAATATATCTGAAAAACCCCCAAATATTTGGAAACTAAACAGCACACCCATAATCCAAAGAAGAAATCACAAGGGAAATTAGAAAGTATTTTGATAAGTGAAAATGAAAACCCACCATCTCAAGTGTTTTTGGAATGCAACTAAAGTAGTGCTGTGTTGGAAGCCCCCAATAGTATAGGCAGTTTCAATGATGCACTAGTAAAACACACAGATGTCAACATATTGTTATACTTTTGGTTAACCATTATTTCAGTGAAAGGATATAAAGCAAAATCAGCAAAGGGAAAAAGTACATAAGGCAACGATTGGAGGAAACCAGGTACAAGCTTCCAAGAGTCCTCTACCAGTGGAGTCAAACAGAAATCACTTAATTTCCCCAGCAGTAAGTTGTGACAATACACGTAAAATTTTGCCTACTAGGGAGTGCATTAGAGACTCAGGGTCTAGGCTTTTTATTGGAGGCTGGTCATATAGCCACCATCTACCTAGACTTACCAAACTTCCAGACTCCCAGGAGGAATGCAGGCATTCAACATAAACCATATTGTTTGCACAAACAGTTTAGGTACTGTGAGCCACTCTTATCAGTTAACAAGCGTTGGAACCCTCCCAAAAATCTAAGTTCCCAGACATTAGGTGAGGGCCAACCATGCAAGTAGGACTTTTTAAGGATAGCAATCACGGACCTGCTATGTTAACTCTTTCCTGTACGTATTAGGAATTACATTGAAAAAGCATTCGAAAAAAATCCAACCCCCATTGATTATAAAGCTCTACTTATATAGGAGCAAAAGGTAACTTCTCCAACTTAATGAAGGGCATCCAGTAGAAAAGATGCTTTGAAGGAGAAAATATTTGAATAAAACAAGAAAACCATTTTAGTTTTGTTTCCTGCTTAAGAATTGACAACAATTAACTGTTGTTGCAGGAAAGGCCAAAGGAGAACTTTATTCACTTTGTTGGCATAACAATGGTGTAATCTTTTAGGAGATCAGTTGAAAAACATGTTAAATGAGTTTTAAAATCATCATACCCTCTGACCAAGAGTTTTTACTTCTAGAATCTGCTAGAGGATCTTATCAAAGATATGGGTAAATATTTATGTGTAAGAAAGTTTAATGGATAATTTGTTTTTAATTCATAAAGCCATTTATTGAACTTGAACTTTAAAATTCTGATAATGATGATTCTGTAACTTTGACGAGCACACAATTTATCTCCAGAAGTATTTAGTAACTACATTTTTCCCTCCTTTTCCTATAAAGAGAAAGGAAAGGCATTCAGCTTTTCTGTTACCTCTCTTTAAACTGACAAAGGAGTCCCTTATTGGTGGCAGGATTGGCCTGGGGAGGCTCTCAGCTCATGGGCAGATGAATAGAAAAACAGCTGTGTTACTTGAGGAAATTCCAAGGCAGAAAATCTTCCATGAAACTACCCAAACTTGGCATAGCTTGAACTAAAGTTTTTATCTATATGATGCAGTACAGCACTAATGTGTCAAGTGCTAGCCAGAAGCTGGGGCTACCAATTAGACTCTTTATGTTAAGATTAGGGTACTTTCCTCTTCAGATGCTCTTGGGATCATATCATCTGTCGGCTCTAGATTATAGGCACTATGTCAATTTGGTGGTTTATATTTTCAACTAATACTTTTCTTTCCATAGTCATATTTATGGAAATGCATAACCCATTAACTAAAAATAAGTTTATAGTCTTTAGCAATATTTATATGTACACACATGCTTACATATATATGTATATATAATGCATATATACAACTATATAATATTTGTATATATAAATATTGTGTATGTGTATATACTGAATGTGTGCTTAATATGAGGTATAGGTTCAGGGGACCTAGAAAGGATCCATTAAGCAGTTAGGATTTTTGCTGAGACCTCACCCTGTAATAACAACAACAAATTCCAATAATCCATACAGCCAACAAGAAGAGATTGGTCAAACAAATTGTGGCATAAATACATAAGGAAATATTTTTCATCTAACAGTTATGCTTATTAACAACGACCATGAGACTATTTCACCATCTCTCGGTTACATATGGGGTCAAAAATATTTGTCTAATTAATTTATATATTTTATATAATACTTTCTTAATACTACATATACAAGTGAATATGCTGCTCTTTTTTCATTTATCACTATACAAGCATATCGATCAACAGTCTTTGAACTCATGACTTCTTTTTCTTTATTTCACATTTTATTTGGAGTTATTTAAAAGAAATAGAAAGCCATACCACATAGCTATAATGACCATTACCTTCTTGCTAATTTTTTTTAATTCCTCTCACAGCTTCCTCACCAGTCTGAGATGATAAGAAGATATATTCAAACAGAAAAAGAATTTCCTAAATTAAACATTTTTACACTTTTTGTGTATTCTGCAGGAAGACAATGAGTCCATGTATTTCTACAATATCATCTACTACATTTTTTCATTTAGAAAAAATTTTATTGAAGTATATCATTTATATATGAACATACATAAGCAATAAGTATATAGTAAAAGTTGTGAACTTATGAAACAAACATGCTTAACATCATACAGGGCTCCCATACCTCACCCTACCACCAATGCCTTGTATTGTTGTGAAACATTTGTTAAAAATTATGAAAGAGCATTGCCAAAGTATTACTACTAGCTATAGTCCATGTCTTACTTTTGGTACATTTTTAAATATATGACTTTTAAGTGACTACATAATATTTCGTTATATATTTTTTTAAAAGATAATGAAATGTATCATGCTGATCCAAGGACAAAAAGTATAAATAGTTTTTTCCCAAGATTTAACTCATTTTACCATATTGGTAAATATTATCAGATTCCATTGGATATACTAAGAAATGATTATATTTATACAAAACTAATTAGTTTACAATGTGCCTTTTCCAAGTGACTACATCAGTTGTGACATATAATAACTTTATTAGGTGGGCATGGCAGGCATTAATCCCATTTTAGAAATGAAGAAACAGAAATCAGAGAAATTGACTTACTAAAAGTCACATGGATAATAAGTGAAGGGACCATGACTCAATTTCGCTGACTATAAATTCAATCAATACCCTTTCCTCTATAACTTGTCATACCATTATATTGTTGGATAACAAATGGAATACCTTAATAAAGATTTTGCAGACATATGGTATATTTCTTGACCAGTACCTACATAGATATCTCAGTAAAAGTAGTTAATTTGGTTTGGATCCAGCTCTGGTTTTTATCAGTTTGCCTGTCTGACCCTCAGACATCTTGAAATTCCAGAAGGAATGTTTCTAATGCCCCAACTACCAATTCTTGAGTGTGTTCTAGATTCTCACTTGTGGTTAGAATCACAAGAATCTGGATTGACAATGGGGCAACAGACAGCACTGTTTGACAACTACATTGTGTAATGTTTCTCTAACTTTATTAGGCATAAGAACTACCTTGGAAAGCTTTAAAATGCAGATTTTCAATTTGCGTCTCTAATTGACCACATCCGATTCTCTTGGGTTTGGGCTAAGAATTTGCATTTTAACAAGATCTCCAGGTGACTTTAATGCAAGGATCTTTTAGAAACAATTCTCTACAGTCCTAAAGATTTCTTTTTTGGTGTGAATGTTTGGCAAAACAGGAAAAAAAAAAAGCCTTCAGTATCTAAGTCTTCCTCCACAAACTTATTACTGCTAACTTTCATAGCATCATTTCTTTTTAAATAAGAAAACCTTTGCCAAGCTGTTGAAAAAAAAACTGGGGATCTTTTGCAATTTCTGATGCCCAGGCATTAGTATTTTTAAAACTCTTTACGTGATGCAGGTGAATTTGAGAACCAATGGATGAGACCATTTCTTGCATTTTACCACCATGACTGGTCCAAACCCATTAAAAACTACAAAGCTCCAATAAACCACTGCTATAAAATTGCTTCATTGGATTCTCTGGAATAAATTCTCCATAAATCAGCAATGTTTTATTATGGGCATGAGCAGAATTGCCATACAGTCATTTTCCTACTGTCCTTCAACATAGCTTTTTTTTTTTTCCTCTCTCTCTCTCTTTACTTTTTTTAAAATGTTACATTAAAAAAATATAAGAGGTCCTCATAAACCCCCACGCTCCTAACCCCACTTCTCCCACATCAACAAACTCTTGCATCATCATGGTACATTCATTGCATTTGGTGAACACATTTTGGAGCTCTGCTGTACCAAATGAATAATGGTTTACATTTTAGTTTACACTCTTTCCCAGTCCACCCAGTGGGCCATGGCAGGACACACAATATTCAGCATCTGTCCCTGCAGTACCACCCAGGACAACTCCAAGTCCTGAAAATGCCCCCATATCATATCTCTTCTTCCCTCTCCCTACTCTTAGCAGCTACCATTACCACTTTCTCCACATCGATGCTACAATTTCTTCCATAACTAATCACAATAGTTCCATAGTAGAATATCAGTAAATCCACTCTAATCCATACTCTATTCCTCCATCCTGTGGACCAAACCACTACTATAAAATTGCTTCATTGGATTCTCTGGAATCAGTTCTCCATAAATCAGCAATGTTTTATTATGGGCATGAGCAGAATTGCCATACAGTCATTTTCCTACTGTCCTTCAACATAGCTTTTCGTAGGTTCTAAATGGGTTTGGATTAAGGAAATTGGCAACCAAGCTAGGGGTGTCTCAGGAAAACAGCTGTCATTGTGTACTTTGCCTTAAGGAAAGGATCAACCCTTCATTTCTGGGAATGCTTAGTCACAGACCACATGTCATCAGCCTTACAAACTGCTTAGCTCCATTTCCCTTTAGGTGAGACTGAATCACTTTTCCAGAACGATCATAGCAGTAGAACATGGCAGAGAGAAGAGATGTGTTACCAACATGGGTATAAAGATAGTTTATCTCAATTTATTCAATGTACAAGCCTCTGGGTACAATTAGTTCAGAAAACCATTACGTTATTCAGGCACCAGCTTAGATACAGCCCTTTTCCTTATAAAGGATTCATTTCAGTTTAAAGGAGGCAAAGGTTGTTTTATTCTGATAGAGATCAGCACCTAATTCCCAACCACATCTTCAAAGTAAGAAGAAGCACCATGTGACTGAAGGAGCATGTGAAACCAAAATGCACTTGGCAGGAGACTTTATTTGTCACCTTCAGTACTCTGATGGTTTTAAAGATATTTGTGCCTGCAACATTGATCCAAGCCCCTTCATATTTACCTGTACCAGAACATCAGTCTTACCAAGTCACTCCCCTAACACTTCTGGCAGGATATGTACTACCTTGGAGTCATCTCTATTCCACATCACCACTAATTCTCACTAGGACATCACAAAACAGCAGCTTTCTTTTCAATGCCTTCTTTTTTTTTTTCCAAATTCTACTCAATTTATTCATTTAAAAAAAAAATATTGCATTCAAAAAATATGAGGTCCCCATTCACCCCCACCACTCCCCCCACAGTAACACTCTCCCCCATCATCATGACACATCCATTGCATCTGGTGAGTACATCTCTGGGCATCGCTACACCCCATGTCCCCTGTTCCACACCATAGCCCACACTCTCCCATGTTCCATCCAGTGGGCCATGGGAGGACATACAATGTCCGGCAATTGTCCCTGGAGCACCATCCAGGACAACTCCAAGTCCCGAAAATGCCTCCACATCTCATCTCTTTCTCCCATTTCCTGCACCCAGCAGCCACCATGGCCACTTTTTCCACACCAATGCCACATTTTCTCAATTATTAACCACAATGGTTCATGAATAGGATATCATTAAGTCCACTCTAATCCTTACTGTATTCCTCCTTCCTGTGGGCCTTGGGTTGGTTGTGTCCATTCCACATCTATGTCAAGAGGGGGTTTAGATTCCACATGGATACTAGATGCAATCCTCCTGCTTTCAGTTGTAGGCACTCTAGGCTCCATGGTGTGGTGGTTGACATTCTTCAACTCCATGTTAGCTGAGTGGGGTAAGTCCAATAAATCAGACTGTAGGAGCTGAAGTCTGTTGAGGCTCAGGGCCTGGCTATCATATTGTCAGTCCAGAGATTCAAATCCCCTAGATATGTCTTCAACCCCAGCACCAAATACAATTCCAGTAAAGTAGTTCAATGTCTTCTTAACATTTAACTGCATACCAGAAATACGAATAGTTGCATTTGAATATAGTCTTGATCATTTAACAGCTATATCACTGTGAGGAGGTTATATATTCTTTCTGAGTCTCATTTTTCTCATCTGTGGAATGGAGCTACTAATTCTGATACTATTATTTCAATAGAAGTCTGGAGTTTTCAATGGTATGTTAAAGTGAAGAAGGCACTTACTAAACTGCAAACCTGTTATAAATGAGATTATTATTACCATTGTCCAGGAGCCCAATATAATGAAGGGATTTCTCTCTTCAGAATATTTCCCTGTTATTCTGTCCCCTAAAGAGGCCCCAGTGTGTCAGGACCTAAATTACAATGGCTCCTTTTGTTTGGTAACTCTACAGCCACCTGTGCAAGGTGACAAGTATAATGTAGTAGTGAGAACATTGGATAATGTCAGAAGATCTGTAGTTTATTCTCATCTTTATTAGTAATTTAAGTTCTCTGAATTCGAGTTTCTCTCTGTGAAAACAGGGATTAAAAGATCTATCTCAAAGAGTTATTTAGGGTTTTCATGGGATAATGTTTCTGAAGTGCTTCATAAATCATTAAAACTACCAAAACATCAGCTTATGAAGCAGGCTAAAGGTCCTTACACACTGCAATGCTGTGAGTATTTTTTGAGAAGTCTCTGGAGCAATCAGGGCTTATTCAGATCTCCAATTATCTGGATGTGGGGGTTATAATATTGAAGATGTATGGTCCAGATTTGGGGCCGTATTAGAGTTGGAGTCACCAGCCTTTATGTCAGTTCAAGCCCACCTCCCAGATTCACTCCACACTTTCTGTTGCACTGTGTGTCTTGATGTCGTCTTCCTCTTGGCCTTCAAGACACTCTCCTCATTCTCCTTCTTCCCTGATAAACTCTTCTTCTTTGACAATAATTCTTTTTGCTCCCTAAAAGTAATTGTTATTTGAGAAAGCAGCAGGACTTCCCCAGATGGGGAAGCTTTAATATTTTTTAGCTATTGTGAGAACAGAAGCCTTGTAACAAGGAAAAGCCTCTATCTATTCAGAAAATATACCTACGGCAGCAAGGACACATACATATCCCATGTCCCATAGAAGTATGGAGCTATATAATGTTCAAGATGTTCAACCATCCCTATCCATTGAGACCCCTGACCATGTCCCACCTTTACCTTCTTACCATGGTTATTGTTAATTGACAGGTACAACATAATTACACACTTGCCTTGCTTCTCCTGTAAGGTTCTTTTTCTTCTTTTTCTTTTTCTTCCCCCTGAAGATGAAGCTTTGACCTGCAGCTAGTCACATACACTTTCAGAGAACCCTCAGAGTAAAATATTGTAACTGACAAGGAAATTTGTTTGATTCTGTGACAAAATGTAACACTTTCCTAAGAATAAAAATCATGATACTCCCATCTACCTCCCTCTATTGTTTTGTTTTTTTTTAAAGATTTATTTATTTCTCTCCCCTTCCCCCCCCCACCCCAGTTGTCTGTTCTCTGTGTCTATTTGCTGTGTCTTCTTTGTCCGCTTCTGTTGTCAGCAGCACGGGAATCTGTGTTTCCTTTTGTTGTGTCATCTTGTTGTGTCAGCTCTCCGTGTGTGCGGCGCCATTCCTGGGCAGGCTGCACTTTCTTTCGCGCAGGGTGGCTCTCCTTACGGGCGCACTCCTGCTTATGGGGCTCCTCTACGCGGGGGACACCCCTGTGTGGCAGGGCACTCCTTGCGCGCATCAGCACTGCGCATGGCCAGCTCCACACGGGTCAAGGAGGCCCGGGGCTTGAACCGCGGACCTCCCATGTGGTAGATGGACGCCCTAACCACTGGGCCAAGTCAGCTGCCTCCCTCTATTGTTGATACTTAACATTGGTGTGGTATCTTTGTTACAATTGATGTAAGAATGTTAAAATATTACTAACTATAGTCTACATTTTGCTTTAGGTATATTTTTCCCTGTATACCACCCTATTATTAACACCTCGTATTAATGATGCATTTTTGTCATAGACGCTAAAAAAAACATTCTTATATTTGTATTTAGCACAATCCTCATCCACAACAGGGTTCACTGTGTTACACATTTCCATGTTTTGTCTTCTAGGAAAACATATTATCTAAAACTTCCCCTTTCAACCACGTTCACACACATTCTTGAGCACTTTTAATTACACTCACAATAATATACTACCATCAACTCTGCGCATTTCCAAACAATTACAAGCAACCTAATTATAAATGCTGCACACATTAAGCATCAGCTCCTTGCTCTCTACTCCCATTCTACCTATTGGTAACCTATCTTCTAGATTCTACTCCACGAGTTTGCTTATTGTAATTAATTCGTATTAACACGTTCATACAATATTTGTCCTTTTGCCTCTGGCTTATTTCATACAACATTAGGTCTTCAAGGTTCATCCATGTTGTCACATGCATCAGGACCTTGAATCTTATTCCTGTAAAAATGAAACTAAGCCAAATTATAATTAATGCCAAAGAATTACCTCCTGAAAACATCCTTGTTGCTCAAGTGTGGCCTCTCTCTAAGCCAAACTCTGCAAATAAACTCACTACCTTCCCCCCAGTGTGGGACATGATTCCCAGGGGTGAGTCTCCTTGATACCAAGGGATTATTACCAAACATTATTCAGCAATGCATTTGGAGACCTTGATCAAAAGGGGGAAGTAGTAAATAAAATAGAGTTTTTATGGCTTAGAAATTTCAAAGACAGTAAGTCATTTGAGATGGTAGGTTTATGCAAGTCTCAGTCAAACTTCACAAACTGCCACAGTAAACAAAGCCTCAAACAAAAGTACTTCCGAGGGCATAGGGATGTCCAGATACTATATGTAAACCACATGGCTGCATGAAATCAACAACCACTTAGTGGGCTCTATCTAGGAATATATAAAAAGCTATTTCACCAATATAACAGTTATACTCCTTTATAAATCCCCTAATCATGATTCTTCTACTTCGTTTATTTGAACCTTTAATTTTCAATTTACTCATTCAGTTTATTTCTCAAAGACTTAAAGCCTTTGGATTGTTCCTTTGCTGTTTGAGCCTTGAAACCCAGCAGGGCATCTCCCACTTTCCAGTTCATTGGGCCTGCCATGGACAATTAACAAAACAAATATAATGGACCAGCCCCATTGCAAAAGCAAGGAGTATCTTCAACTGTAAGAAAACAATTCCATTCCACTGCTTTCCCATATCTATGACCCTTCTTAGACTGAAGTAGTCAGATTGGGCTTTGTCCCAAATCCCTCAAGATTGAGGAATGAACAAAAATAAGGGGGAAATGTAACCACTGACTAAAGTGAATTTATTGTTATTATAGTTAGTATCTTGAATTTACAGAGTAATTTGTAACCCTGATACAAAAATAAATAAATTTTAAGTCAATTAAAAAAAAAAAGTAATTGTTAACTTAAGGTTTTGTTCTTAACCCATTTTTTCTTCTCCTTTCACAGTTTTTATTAAAGGAGCTCATCCAATGATTATAGTTTTGACTCTCAACATGCATTTATTAGGAGTGTTATCAGCCAGTAAATGTGTTTTATGCAGAGGACTCCTAAATCTACATCTTAATATAGATTTGTAGTCCTTTCCAGTCCTACAATTTCAACTCCTTTCCAGACATCTCTTGGAATTTCCATCAGCATTAAAAATTAAATAATAAAAATAGAAAAATAATCTTGGGGGTGTGTAGACCTCAAAGCCTCTTCTACCCCAACTTTTTTTACCTCTTGTTTACTTCTGTTACAACTCCCACAGCCATCCAAGCTGCAAATGCTTATTTAATTTAAGTGGTTGCCAAATCCTGATCATGTTTCCTCCATTATATCACTCAAACATATATCTCCTCTACATTTCCCTTAAAGTAACTGAGTTCAAGCCTTCACTACTTTCCCCCACATATCTGCAGAGGCACCTCATCAGGTCTCCTCACTTCCAGAATCTTTCAACACTTTTACTCCTACTCAGATGCTACCAAGAGCAGTGTCCTTAACGTTGATTTCTGATCAATTTGCTCCTTCTGGTATATACTGCATTCTCATCCTGCCCATTTCCAAGCTTCTATTAACCAGTGTCTCCTGGCCTGGAATTCTTCTCCCTGTCTCTGAAATATAAATATTGCCTTTTTAGTTGCTGGCTTCAGAGGCCTTCTTTCAGCTTCTGTGTTCCAATGATTTCAGTTTCTAGCTTCTGATGCCTTCTTTTTCATCTTTTAGTTTTTCTGCGCCTCTGCATGTTTCTCTCATTTATAAAGGACACCAGTAAGAGAATGAAGAACTGATGCTAAATCATGCAATCTAATTAAAAGCCCTTCACTGAAGTAATTTAAGTTCCCACCTACAATAGAATTACATGCACAGGAATGGATTGGCTCATAGGATATGCTCTTCAGGGGTCCACTGCACTTCAATCTGTCACAAACAGTAAATGGTGATGATATTGACCATTTGCTATAATAGCTGCATGAGACAATTATTTCAGTCAGAAAATGCAACCCCTTATCCAACAAGAATAACATAAATGTATTTTTGGAGGAAGGAAATTATCTAAACATGAAGATTTCTAATATGGAAATTTTAATTTATGATTTACAACTTTTAATTTTCTTACATTTTTCATTGCATTGGCCATGGTAAAATTACTACCCCTCCCTTTTGTTAACCACCTTTTAATTTATGGGTTTGAAAGCATCATTGCAATTATATCATAGAATACAGTGGTTCCTCAGTTCTTGTCATTATTTGGTTCCAGGAGGTGCAATAAGTACCAAAAATGATTAGTACCAAATACATTTTTCCCATAAAGAATAACGTAAATAAATTTAATGCATTCCCAAACTAAAGACAATGCACATTTTTAAGTCAATATATAAACAGATAGGATTTTATATAATTACTTTACATGAGAAACAAACCTAAAAATTAATAAATACTTAGATTATACAAAATAAGAACTTCACTTTGCCTGCACTGAGTAGAGCCCATGGCCTAATGGGATGGTGGGAGGAGAGTGGTGAGGAGAGGTCACATGGAACGTTGCTTGGAAGAAGAGTCCTCCTCCAATAGAACGTCAGGCACTTGTAATTCAGGTGTTCTTTCTCTTTTCTGCTTTTTCTCAACTTGCACCATAGGCTCTGACACACTCTTTATCACCCTCACTAAAAGCTTATCCAATGAGGACTCTACTTCTCTCTTCTTTTCAGAATTCCTCAAAAGTGTGAAATTCTTTGGGCATTCAATAAATTCACATTTCTGCTTGTGAGAGCTTTGTCTGGATGGTACTTCTCCACAAAGTTTTGAACTTCTGCCCATTTTGCACATATTTCTTTTATCAAGGAACTGGAGGCATCTTCCCTTATCTCCTCCATACCTGAAGAAATCTCTTCAGCCAACTCTTGTTGCTGCTGCTTCTATAGTTCCTGCAGCTCCTCAGGGCTGAGTTCTTCACAATGTTCCTCTACTAACTCGTCAACATCAGCAGCATCGACCTCCAGACCCGTGGATTGGCCCAAAGATACAATATTCTGCTCAACTGTACCCTCTGTACCTGCAGGCTTGGGGTCAGCCCCAAACTCTTTGAAGTCTCTCTGAGTCACAGCTTCTGGCCACAAATTCTTCCAGCTGAATTCATTGTCCTATAAGAGACGTCGTTCCAAGCCTTTTTATAAGGTTAAGGCAGTGCAGGATATTGAAATACTCCTTCCAGAATTCTATGAGGGTCAACTGGGTGTCAGAGGTGATGCCCAAGCACCTCTGGACAAGCTCCTTGGTGTACAACTTTTCGAAGTTTGAAATGACCTGTTGGTCCATGGACTGGATGAGAGGAGTAATGCTGGGGGGCAGAAACCTTACAGTGATGACGCTGAACTCCAAGCCTGGCGGGGTGGGCAGGAGCATTAATCAAAAGCAGGAGAGCTTTCAGAGGCAAATCTTTCCCCAGCAAATATATTTTCACTGAGGAACCAAACATACTGTTTATCCACTAGGTGAAAAATTGTCTCGTGACCCAAGTTTACTGTTTGTCCTCCACATCACAGGGAGTTTTCTTTTTATGACATTAAGCTTCTTAAAAACTCATGGATTTTCACTATGAGAGACCAGTAGAGGTTTTCGTTTTCAGCCCCCACTAGCATTCCCACACAACAACAGAGTGAGCCTGTCCTTCGTTAGTTTGTGGCCTGGTAAAACCTTCTTTTTTGTGATGTAGGTCCTACTCGACATTGTTTTTTTTTCCAAAAAACTTCAGTCTCATCACAGTTTAAAACTTGGTGGGGAATAAAACCCTCAGCCTCTCTGCAAGCTTGAAATTCACTGACAAATTCATCAGCAGCCTTTTTATTAGCACTCGCTGCCTCTTCATGCCTCACAACGTTATGGATGCCAGTCCTCTTTTTAAAATTATCACAACCAGCCATGACTGGCCTTAAATACTTAACACTCTCATGATTCCAGTCCGGTTATAGGCATGCAACACTTTCGCTTTTTCACATCTCATGGCTTCTGATACACTATTACCTGCTAACTGCTTCTTGTTTATTCAAATTAATAACAGCTTTTCAACTTTCTCAAGTGTTTAGGAACTCTGCTTTGTTACTGCTTTAACTCCTTTTGTAACATCAGCGTTTTTTTTATCACTTCTTTATTCTTAATGATGGTGGAGACTGTTGTTCTAGGCATACCTTGTTTCCTAGCAAGATCAGTAATGAGAATACTGCTGTCATTTTACCTTTTATTTCTTTTTTTTTGCTCAATGGTGGTGTGAAGTAACTTTTTTTTCTACTCAGTTTCTCAGGACCCATAATGAGGAAAAAAATGGAAAAATACACAAAATTACCACAGAAGCTAAGTCCACAATGGGATGTGCACAGGGCAAGAGCTACTGTATGACTAACACGTGACCCTTTGTTTCTGCTGAAGAAGGTAGTGAGTCACAAGGCAACAGACACAGACAAGTTCTAGCTTGTGCAACGAGCACCAAACAAATGATGAGGACAAAATTTTCACATCAAAATGTGTCTGGTACCAAATTTTATGAATTTCAAAGCAATCAACTACCAAGGTATGACTGTAGTTCCAATATTGCAATTTAGCATGCCTATGTTTATCCACTAGACTGTGAACAGCTCAGAAGCAATGACTGTTACATGTGTTTTCATATTATCCCAGAATGTAGTACACTGCAAGGCAGACATGAATAAATTAATAAATAAGCATTCAATTGATCAACTGAATGTATCATGTAATAAATAAGCATGTATTTATCCTCCACTCTGTGCCTAGAACTGGGCTAAATAATGAGAACACAAAGATGAATAAACCTGGACTCTGCCTTTATAGATGTCACCATATAATAGATGAGACACAATAACTTAGAATTGCTATGCAATATAACTATCCTAAGTTTGGAGCACCAGTACGTGTAAAAATGGGCTAAATAGCAGAATACTATTTTTGAAAAAGCTTTGAAAGCTATTCTCTATAATCAAAAATAAACGGTCTAGTAGATACTCAGGATATTAAAATAGCACAAATCAGAAGGGAAATATTTTAATACTATGCAAACAAAAGGAAAAGGAAGTGCAGTTTGTGAGGGTGTGATATGGGATTTTTCTGTTTTCATTAGTCCTATAATCACTCAACTTAATTTTATAGTTGCTGCAGTGATCATCCCGTTCATGGTTTAAACTTACCTGAATTTATAGTGAACAATGAAATGGATACCTAGAGTATGAGTAAAGCACTAGTATAAAGTGTTTGCTATAACAAAGGTGATAAAAATGTGTGGTGTGTTATTTGCTTTCCTATTCAAGGTCAAATGCAGAACTTTGTAACAAAAATCTGAAGAATGGGAACACAAAGAAGTAACTATTTAAGAATTAAAAGGATGTTGGGTGGGGTTGTTGTCCATAAAGATGTTCCTTTGTTCATTACGTCATTCATACAACAAATGTTTTTTTCTGTTTTACTATGTGCCTGGCCCTGTGCTGAATATATCAGATATGAATAAACCATCTCAACATTCAAGGTATACACTGCCAACAGGAAAAGATGAGATATACACATACATAATTCTAACAGTGTCTAACACAGAATAGTTGCTCAATAAATATTTATTGAAATTTAAGTTAATTAATTCAATAATTATTTATGAAGCATCCAGTATTTACATTAGGTGCTTGGGATGCAGCAATGAATGAAACAAACAAAAGTCCTTGCTTCCACATTACTTCTATTCTACCAGGGGAAGAAATAAATGGAATTGATAGAGATAAGCTCCAGGTACCCTATGAGAAATACAGACAAAATGTTACCAGCATACTAAAGTAGGAGAGAGTGGTAGCATTGGATTGAAGAGAGTAAATGAAGGCTCCACAGAGAAGGCAGGTCATAAATTGTAGCTGTGTTTTGTTTTGTTTTGTTTTGTTTTGAGATTTAAAAGAAATGCAATCCTCCCAGAAAAGGAGAGGCGAATCACAGCCTCTGGTGAGGCAGACTGATGTGCATGGCCTGGAACCTCAGACACTTTATTATTTTGTGAATGGGTATGTTAGGCATGTGATCCAGAGTACTAAGACAAAATTGGAAAGTTGGGAGCTTGGGGACTTTAGTGCATGGCTATACAGTTTCAGTTGCAATTAAAATTTTTTTAAAAAAATTTTTTACTAGAGCAATTTTAGGTTTACAGAAAAATCATGTTTAAAGTAGAATTCCCATATATCCACCCCACTGCACACACAAACAGTTCTCCATATTAAATTTTTTGCATTAGTGTGGTAATTGTTGTAATCGATGAAGGAATATTATTATAATTACACTATTAACTGTAGTCATTAGTTTACATTAGGGTTCACACTTTGTGTTGTACAGTTCTAGTCTGGTAACATATGTAAATCCTAAATTTAATCATTTTAGCCACTTTCAAGCATACAATTCCGTGGTGTTAATACATTCACAATGTTGTGCTACTATCATTACCACCCATTACCGAAACTTTTGCTTCACCCCAAAGAGAAACTCTGTACCACTTAAGCATTAACTAACTCCCCATTCCCTATTCTCACCCCTGCTCCTGGAACCTGTATTCTAATTTCTGACTCTGATTTAGCATATTTTAATTATTTCATATAAGTAAGATCATATAATATTTGTCCTTCTATGTCTTGTTTATTTCATGCAACATGATGACTTCAAGGTCCATCTATGCTGCAGCATGTATCAGAATTTCATTCCTTTCTAAGGCTGAGTAGTATTCCATTGTAAGCACATACCCCCTTTCGTTTATCCACTCACCTGTTGATGGACTCTTGGATTGATTCTACCTTTTGGCAACTATGAATAAAACTCTGTGATATGCAAGTATCTCTTCCAGTCCTTGTGTAGCTTGCATTTTGTCATGATGATCTATAATCATCCTTCTGTTTTAAAATCTTCATTAGCTTCACTTTTCAGGAAGTTTTGGATCATAGAGAGGTTTAACAATGGCAGCAGAGGAATACTAGTGTGGGATGTTATTGACAGAGGACACATGGTTGGCAGGGAGTTCTACAGGGTATATATCCAGGGTACATAAAAATGTTTGGATATTTTCATAGTGGAAACAATTAAAAACAACAACTGAGGGAGTGCTGAGATTCTAGCCAGGGGAGCTCTATCACAGTCCCTAAAGGAACAGCAACAATCCCCCAAGTGCAATGGCGAAGACCAAAAAAGAATGAAGGTCCAACAATGAGCCCCTGATACTAATGGCTATTCTTGTGAGCCTGTGCACCTGAAATAAGAACAAGGCCTAGAGCAGCAGTGTGCCTAAGAGTTACCTCCTGAGAGCCTCCGTGTTGCTCAAATGTGGCCAGTCTTGAAGCCAAACTCAGCATGTTAATTCGTTGCCTTCCCCCCAGCATGGGACATGATTCCCAGGGATGAGCCACCCTGGCACCGAGGGATCACTACCAAGCACCAGCTAATGACATAACTAGAAAATGACCTTGAATAAAAGGTTCAACTCAGACCAGCAGAATATGTCTGTCTACATATAATAACAGCAGTTAAAAATGCTTTTTGACCTAAATCAAGGGGAAAATGGAAAGGACAAATGAGTTTATATGGCTATGAGTCTCTAAAAAAGAGCCGGGAGGTTATTAGAGGGGTTGCCCTTATGCACATCTGAGCAGAGTCCCAGAGACAGATAAAGTAGATACAACCCCAGGTATTGGTTCTTCTGAGGGCTACAAAGACCCACAGGGTTTTATGGTCATGACAGATGTAGTTCACTGCCATGTCAGTTAGCCCTTCTTTGGAGTTGGTATTTCTGTGTGATGGAACTGGACTCAGATGTGATCTCTTTTCACAAGTCTTTCCTGTTACTCTACCAGAATTGTAGTTGGTGCTGGGGTTTAAGATATACCCAGGGGATCTGAATCTCTGGACTGACCATATGATATCCAGACCCTGAGCCTCAACAGACTTCAGCTCCTACACTCTGATTTATTGGACTTACCCCACTCAGCTAACATGGAGTTACCCACTCCACACCATGGAGCCAAGAGTGCCTACAACTGAAATCAGGAGGATTGCATCCAGCATCCACGTGGACTCTAAGCCCCTTCTTGACATAGATGTGGAATGGACACAACCAATCCAAGGTCCACAGGATGGAGGAATAGAATATGGATTAGAGTGGACTTACTGATATTCTATTCATGAACTATTGTGATTAGTAATCGAAGAAAATGCAGCATTGGTGTGGAGAAAGTGGCCGTGGTGGCTGCTGGGTGTGGGGAATGGGAGGAAGAGATGAGATATGGAGGCCTTTTCGGGACTTGGAGTTGTCCTGGGTGGTGCTGCAGGGACAATTACCGGACATTGTAGGTTCTCCCATGGCCCACTGGATGAAACGTGGGAGAGTGTGGGCTATGATGTGGACCATTGACCATGAGGTGCAGCGATGCTCAGAGATGTATTCACCAAATGCAATGAATGTGTCATGATGATGGAGGAGAATGTTGCCTTGGGGGGAGTAGTGGTGTGAGGGGGGTGGGGGGTTACATGGGGACCTCATATTTTTTTAATGTAATATTTAAAAAATGAATTAAAATAAATAAATAAATAAATTTAAAAAATTAAAAAAACAAACAAACAGAAGGATGATGTCATCAGATTAGCGTTTCCAGGAAGATGGATGGTGTCAATGCCATTGAGAGATTGAGGAAGGAGCTGGATACGAAGTCATCTTTAGGTTAGTTAAAACAGTGAAGAAACGTGCATGTGGACCTGCTCTAATCTAAGAACAGAAGCTGCAAGTTCTTGCCAGTGGACTGTGTATGCAAGTTTATATTTCGGAGAAGAGCACCAAGATACCAAAAAATACTCTTGAAAGATATTCTGTTCTCTCAATGTCTGCCCTGAGATTTAGGAAGCTCCTGAAGAAAATCTAGTATCTCTAGGAAAAGAAAATAAGAGAATCATTTTGGAGTATGACTTTAAGGTCCCCAGTGTGGCAAGGGGCCCATGCTTAGAACAGTGTCTTAATAAGATGACTCAACCTCTCTACCATGTCTACCTCCAGGAAAAGGGAGGACATTCTGGTTCCACAGTTGTGTACCTCCTCTCCTTCTCAGCAGTTGTTCCTGCAACTTTTTCCCCTCTCTCTTTTGACTAAAGCAGTACATCCTCGAGATTGAGGAATGAACAAATATAAGGGGAAAATGCAACTATGGACCAAAGTAAACTTATAATTATTCTAGTAATAGAAGAACTTGTATCATTGCTATAAAGGCAGTGGCCACCAGAGGTTCTGCGGGGAGGGAGAGGGAAGAATAGGTTTAACATAGGGGCATTTTTGGAACATTAGAATTGTCTTGCATGACATTGCAATGACAGATACAGGTCATTATACATTTTGTGAAGACCTATGAAGTTGTGCAGTGCAAAGTTTAAAAAATAATGTAAACTATAGATCATGGTTAGTAGCAATGCTTCAATATGTGCTCATCAATTGTAACAAATGTACCACATTAATGAAAAATGTTTTTAATGGGGGAAAGTGGGAGAGAAGGAGAGGGTCAGGGTTATGGGAATCCCCCCATATTTTTGATGTAACATTTATGTAATCTAAAGCTTCCTTAAAAAAAATAAAAAAGAGTGAAGTAGAGGGTATGAGCAGATGATACTGCAGTTTGCTCAGGGCAGTTATTCGTAAGAGAAAGAGAGAAATGGTGAACATCAATGGAATGGAGTTAGTCCAGACAAAGTAGTAACAGGCGCATACTGTCTTGCAAAGATGTTAAACAGGAAAGTTTACACCCTCTTACACATCCAAAGCCAGGGGAGATTGGGAAACATAAAATGAAAGATAAAACATGAGAAATAACAATGTTAAAATATACACAGATGGTATTTAGGTGGTTCCCAGCCATCCTAGTGTGAAAGCATAGCAAATAATTAAGTTTGCAGTTGGAGTGGAAGAATAACACAGAGTCAGTTTGGGTTGGGCCCCTGACTGCTTCTCCCATAGAGCAGCTAGGAGCCTCAGAGTGAAAGAAGTTGAGTTTTAACTGGGGAGGCCTTACTTTTTCCCAGCTCCTACATTTTCCCCTTTCTCAGTCTTTGGTTTGCTGAACCACTTTGTAGGCCCCAGGTATAGAGGTAAAACTTTCATGATGATTTTATGGAACGACATAGTCAAGAGCTATTGAATGGTTAAGAAATAAAATTAACTGTCAAAAGCTGGATTTTTAATTTGTCTTTTATTTCTATTTGCTTACGTATACACTTGCTGTCTTTCTAACTGGCATGCTTTTCACTGCTTGGCAAACTCCTGCTCATCCTTCAAGACCCAACTCAGATTTAGCTCCTGTGCGATGTCTTCCCTGATCTCCTCAGGTGATTACTCTTGACTTTGTAATTACCTGGCTTTTTGTATAGACTTTATTTATAACCACTCTTACAGTATAATGAATATTTTAAGGTCTATCCTTCCCACTAGACCTGAAGATCAGGGCTAATCAATGCATCCTTGTTTTCCCCATAGCAAATAACGCTGCCCTTTATGCATTAGGGACAGATAATATAGGTAAGGGTAGATGATAGATACTAATAAAAAGAAAAAATTAATAAATGGATTGGTCACCCTCTTCCTTTAGCTACTTGACATCATGGGTGTAACAAGTACTTTCTTAAGAACTGTGGGGCTCTGCCACTTCCATTACCTATGCTGGTGGCTGGCCTTGTGGGAATCTGCTTGGCCTTTACCATGTAGGTCACATTTTTCCTTGGCTGGAGAGTAATGAGGCCTGGGTGTTGGGAGTCAACTCCACCACTGAGTCACAATGCCTCTGGGTGCTATGGTTCCACTTCGTGTGAAAGGTCTCTCTGTAGCATTCCTGCATGGTGAGTTTTCTAATTAGCTTTCCCTTATAAGGTGCCAGAGGGGATGGTTGGTCAGCACTGGGACCCAGGGATGGGGAAATAGAGGCCAAGACACATCGCCTGAGGCAATCAGGTGGGCTGGAGACTTACGGGTAACATCTGGGTAGGTTCTAATGACTCAGTGCTCTATTCCCCACCCTGGTTTTCCTTACCCACCAGGCCTGGACACCAATAGCATGAAATGGAGGGAAGGGATTCTTTGACTGGGCTACTGGCCACAATTTTCACTGGACTAGGAAAGCACAGGTGGAAGTAACTTTGTCTTTAAGTGATTAGATGAGGATAGGGCCCTTCTCTGAGTACCCTTTGAAACTTAAGAGTCTTTGTTACTATTCCCCAGGTAAAGGTTTCAGCTAGACCAAGCATTTACAGAGTGGTAGAGAGACTGAATAATAATTGGACAGCACCAGTGCCCATTTGTGTTGATATGCCGTATGCCTTTTCAACTATTTAAAGCACGTTTGAATACCACTGCATAAAGCCTTATGATATATATTTAATATTTTATAATGAAATTAATAAATTGTTCAGGGCTAAAATGGAAATTATAGGAGGTTAAAACAAGCAAACAAAAACCCCCACATAGGTTTAATCCTAATCCAACCATCTAGAAATAACCGTTATTGACACTGAAGTATTTCTTTTTTATATTTCAGCATAGTTCCTCACACTATCAGAAAGGGATAAATATGATCTACATTTTATGAGTGAGAAACTGAGACTCCAAAATGACAGGAAGCATAGTTTAGGTATTATGATATTTAGCAGTTCCGCTCACTTACTTTGTGATCTTGGCTAAGTCTTTCTAGTTCTCCTAGTTATTAATGTCCCTACTCAAAGAATGTAAAAGAAGTCTGAGCCAAAGTAAATGCAAGCCAAAAGCCTGAGATGAAAGTTGATCTTTCAATTCCAAGCATTAGTGTGATGACTAGTCCATGTACAGTTAATGGGCAAAGGCACCAGCTAAATTAACCTTTAACCCCAGATATACTGCCAAGATTCCTATGAATTAAGGCCTGTCTTATGAATTAAGATCCATTCAAATGATCCATATCCTTTTTCATTCTGCCCATCTTTTCAAGTTACTAGAGCCTACAAAGGGAAAAGAATGAGGTATCTCAAGGACAGTGAGACCAGGGGATCTGCTGTCATTTTGATTCAGGAAGCAGTCAATGAATGAATCATAGCATAGCATCAACCAGTAGTTTAAAGGGTAGTTTTCTGCATTCGAATCATCTCACATCTTATGAATTGAACATATATACGTATTATCTCCTGTGGGCTTCACACCCTCTCCATTGATATATGGACATCATTAAAAAGGGACTATGCTTGAAATAGGGAAACATTGAAGATTGGAAATTGCCCATTTGGGGCAGAGGAAATGGCACTTACCTTTAGTACATACATTTCCAAACTGGGAGAGCTACTGTAGTAGAAGAAAGTGCCTCTGGGTTTGTTTCTGCTTGCTGTTTGTTTTTTTGTTTGCATTGCTGGATTGTGGTGAGATTTTCTTACCACCTATTTTGTTTGAAATTTCCCTTTTACTTAGAAGAGAAGTTTGATAGGGTCTAAGGTAAGGCTTTGAAAAAGGGAGCAAAAGCAGGAAATACTGAGTTAGTCTTGGGCTCAGGGAAGGAGATGAATTTTCTATATGCATTTTTTTTTTTTTAAGATTTATTTATTAATCTCCCCCTGAGTTGTCTGCTCTCTGTGTCCATTCGCTGTGTGTTCTTCTGTGACTGCTTCTATCCTTATCAGTGGCACGGGGAATCTGTGTTTCTTTTTGTTGCGTCATCTTGTTGTGCTAGTTCTCTGTGTGTGCGGCACCATTCCTGGGCAGGCTGCGATTTCTTTTGCGCTGGGCGCATCTCCTTACAGGGTGCATTCCTTGCGTGTGGGGCTCCCCTATGCAGGGGACACACCTGCGTGGCAGGGCACTCCTCCCGTGCATCAGCACTGCACATGGGCCAGCTCCTCACGGGTCAAGGAGGCCCAGGGTTTGAAACAGGGACCTCCCAATAGATAGGTGGACACCCTATCTATTGGGCCAAGTCAACTTCCCTCTATATACATCTTGGTTGTGTAAACACAGTTTAGAATAGAAAGGAAGAGGCTCGCAAGACATACGTTCCATTCAGGAATAAAGACCGGGCATAGGCTACGGTATCCCTAGAATTGTATCATATTGTGGATTGGCAGTAAAAGGGAAAGAACACCTCAGTATTCACTTTACAAAAATACCCAAATGTCATTATTTAAACCAAACTCTGTTGAGTAATTATGATGATGACGAGGAGGAGGAGGATCATAATAACCATTACTATGTTTTCTACACCAGGCACATGAAATCCATTTTTTTTTTTTAGATTTATTTTTATTTATTTCTCTCCCCTCCCCTGCCTCAGTTGTCTGTTCTCTGTGTCCATTTGCTGCATGTTCTTTTTTGTCCGTTTCTGTTGTTGTCAGCAGCACAGGAATCTGTGTCTCTTTTAGTTGAGTCATCTTGCTGCGTCACTTCTCCGTGTGTGCGGCACCATTCTTGGGCAGGCTGCATTTTCTTTCACGCTTGGCGGCTCTCCTTATGGGGCACACTCCTTGTGCGTGGGGCTCCCCTACGTGGGGCACATCCTTGCGTGGCACGGCACTCCTTGCGCGCATCAGCACTGTGCATGGGCCAGCTCCACACGGGTCAAGGAGGCCCGGGGTTTGAACTGCGGACCTCCCATGTGGTAGACGGATGCCCTAACCACTGGGCCAAGTCCGCCTCCCTGAAATCCATTCTTTTACCACCCTGTGAGATAGGTATTCTTTGTTGCATTGTACAGATGAAGAAGATACAGGGGAGTTCATAAAGAAGGTGAACAACTCTTCCAAGATTACCCAACTAGTTAGTAACTGGGCTAGAAATTGGAGTTTCCATAGCCTGTGAACTTTCTTTTATACTTGCTGTCCTCAGTTTTGTGTTAGAGCCTTGGGCTTGGTTCATTACCACTGCTGCACCCCTCAGCAGAGAATATAGGTTGAAAACACTGAATTCTCTGGTGACTCCTGCCCCTGCAGCGCCTGGGTCACTAATCTGAGAAGCCTTCACAAGCAGCTCTAACCTCACTGGGTGTTAGAGTTAGGTGGCATTTTGCAGGAAAGACGATAGGCCTGATGGGAAGACTCAGACATCATTATTTGCAAATCAATTCCTAAGATGTTTATTAAGGGAAGAAAGTCAGAGTGCTGGGGTCTCAGGATAATGGGGAGAAGGGACTGCAGTGGGGTGCAGGGTAGAAGCAGGAGGGCTGTAGCTATTTCCTGGGTCTGTTAGGGCAGGTCGCTGCTCATTTATCTTCCCTTTGCCCCAAATGAGTACATTTTTAAAAATTTATTTATTTACTTTTTGGATAAGCTATACTTTATACAAAAGTGGCATCAACATCCTGCCACTGATTAAAAACAAGACAAAGGTAAAATGATTTGTCTATCCCTTGTGGACTGCTAAGCCGACACCTCCCAGGGAAATGGCCCCCTCCCAGCACTCCCAGGTCTCCACCTTTGAAGCTCTCTAAACCTGTTTGCTTTGGGAGCTCCTGTAGAATCTGTGCCTTCTGCCGCAGGCTGACCCAGCCAGGTTGCTCATGCTAAGACTATGGCTGGCTTCCCAGGTGAACAACCAGGACAGTTAATTACATCAACCCAATTAGCAGCAGCACCCACCTTGTGCAAGCAAGGCTCACCTGCAGTCTCACCCATGTCTGGAAAGGGGCCCCCGGGCCTTGGTGGGGGAGTTGGTAAATTGGGAGGCAAAATGTTTAGCAGAGACCTCCTCTCAGTACCTTCTTGTCTTAGAGATAAGTGAAGGAACTGGAAAAAAGCCAAACTCTTACACCATAGTCTGGTAAACAGCCTGAAGATCATAATGGTTTTCACATTATTCCATTGGGTCAGAACAGAGTCTTCCCTCAGCACTTAGTGAATGATCAGAGGTGGAGCTTTATCAGATTTTGCATTCATTAATGAGGCTGTGTTTGCCCTGCTTTTGCCGGGACTAAAGACAGAGCCCTCTCTTTGGAAGGCAGGAGGCAGGCAAGAGAATGTGGCAACTGTTTTCCTTGGCTCCACACTCACCTTTCCACCTTCACAGAGAATCATTAATGCTCGGTTCAAAGGCAAAATCTAATCACCTATTAGCTGCTTGACGTCGGCAATTTGCTTAAACTTGCTGAGCTTTCGTTTCTTTATTTGTTGAAAATTTTGAAAGGGTTTGTTAAAATTATGCAAAATTATAAGGAAGAAGAACAAATCAGTGATTGTCAGGGACTGATGGTGGGGAGGAAATGAATACAAATTTTGGGAGGGGATAGAACTGTATCATGTAGCCACAAGTCTATGCATTTGTTAAAACTTAGAGTTATAAACCAAAAAGAGTGAATTTCACTGTATCTAAGTTTTAAAAAAACACTTAAAAATGTGATTCTGATAAGTTTTCAAAGGTCAGTTATAAGAATAAAAATTATAAAGTCTTTGAAGTATTTAGCATAGTGAATGGTCCATACTATGTCCCAAATATATGTCTTTTCCCCCCTTTCTGAACTTGTTTTCTTCATTCATAAAAGGGAAAAAGAATATTACTTGCTGTAAGTATAGAAAGTATTGTCTTCTTCACAAGCATGATGTAAGGATCATGAGATTATGAACATAAATACTTTATAAGCAGTCAAGTCATAATAATTCACTCACTCATTCATTCATTCATTCATTCACATTTTTTAATGTCTTTGTGGAGTTAGGACTTGTGTTAGGTGGTGGGAAAGCCTGACGGAACCAGTCCTTCCTCCTGTGTAGGTGACAATCTAACCAGGGAGACAGAGATGATATACCAGTGTAATAAATATTACCTGCAAGAAAGTTTCAAGGACTGTAGAAGAATTTCTAAGAGGTTTCAAATGCAGACTTGGAGGATCAGCGAAGACTTACTGAAAGAAATATTACCTCAAAATGAGAACTAGAAGGTGAATAGGAGATAGGCCAAATGAGAAGGAAGGAAGAGAAAGGAAGTTACAGGTAAAGGAAATAATAGAAAGACCTGCAAGTGAAGGAGACTGAGACTCCTTCAGGAGGAGAGCATCTTGCAGTCTGGCTGGGGTTATGGAGGATGTATTTTGAAGGTTCAAGCCTCAGACGGGGACTGGATCAAGTGAGCACTAGGGAGCCTTCCAGGAGGATTCTTGGCTCCCTCTTTGTACCTACTCTTGGGCGACTAGGGCCTCAGCCCTTCACTGCACCTTAGGTATTGGGTTCAGAGAGTAGGAGAAATTCTCTCCCATGACCTTTAAGGCCTCTTGTATTGGCTTTTGCATAATCAGCTTCCAACCTGGGATTTTCACCACCAGAAGAGAGATGACAGGAGTGATGGAAGGGATTCAAATCCTCTAAGGCTGCTAGATGATGTCAACCCAATTACCAGAGACAGCACTATCTGCACAGAAATTCCTCTCAGGAGCAATCTGCACCTGTGTGGATCTGTGTAAAAGTCTTTGCTGTGACACTTTGCTGGCAGAAATCCTGATCCTCCCTGCCTCTTCTTTCTCCTCTTGAAAAGGAAGTAGCACCTGCAGTGGAGTAAAGCTCCAGTAAATGTAATAGAGTCTCAGCCATTACAAGGAGTCCCTGGGACTTTGGGTATACTGCTGAATGAATTCTTAAAGGCCAGCACTGATATTCCACCCACTAAGCACCAGGATGGCTATACCAGTTATTAAATAACTCTAGACCATTTATAAATAGCCATGTCCCCCAGCCCCAGCTCCAGGCTGACTCAAGCCTCTGTAGCCCAAGCTACCTCAGTCCCTCCTCCAGAAGCTCTGAGACCACCTCACCAACCAGTAACTGAAGTGGTAAGACCTGACATGAGGTGCTTCAGTGCTTTTTTGTTCTGATTGGCTTGGACTGTTGTTATGTATTATAAAGCTTGTTCTCTTCGGAAGGCAGAGGATGACTGGTAGAGTGGAAGATGGCTGACTAGCTGACTGCCTTGGTCAAATCATGTCTTCCCTCTGGGTCTCTATTCCTCAATAAAAGTGAAAATGATGGTCATTTTATTAGTTATGTGGAGTTAATAGACTAGTTGATTTCTAAGGTCTCTTTCATTCTCAGCATTTCATGGTTTTGTAAACTTTGAGGAAATTCAAATTCCTGCTTCTGAGGTCTGAATAGTCCAGAACTGGTTTAGAGGAAGGAGTTGATAGTTTGCATCTGTATATGAGTAGAAAATTCTCAGAATCATAAATCCATAGCATTTTAGAGCTGGGGGCAACATAGAACTCACCCAGCAAGCCATTTTGAATGGATTCCACAGATCTCTAGGAAGACAACAGAGAAAGAAGATGAGGGTCAGGTAGACACAGCTCCAAATTCCTGACTGGCTTCAACCCAAGTAGCCTCTGATTTTTCCTGCTTTACACAGTGGTAGTTTGCACATGATTTTGTTGGAAGAAATGTTTCTGTGCCTGGAGAAAATAAACCTAGTTCCACCCTTCTTTAACAGATAAAGAAACTGAGAAGCAAAAAGATGAAGCTACAAGAACACTCTTCTAGGTAGTTGCAGAAAGAAATCAGATTGGAACCGGGTTCCAATTTGGTCATCTCTCTTTCTTTCACTTAAAATATGAGGCAGCAGTAAAATGGAAATGGCCTTGGGCTTAGAGTCAGAGATGTGGATTTAAATCCTGTCTTGGCAGCTCACTCCCAGGAGGGCCTTGAGTAAGGTTATTTAACCTCTCTAACTCTGTTTCTTTATCTGTAAAATGGAATTAATGATACTGGCTCACGAGGTTTGGGAGCAGCACAAGCATAAGGCATCCAATACAATGTCTGCCAAGAACTAGGAGTTGATATATTTTAGTTGAATATAAATCCAATTCATGCCTACTTCCTTGAGATGGAATCCAAGTTCCCAGAGCTGCCCTGTAAAGACTGGCTAACACACACACACACACACACACACCAGAAGCTGCCAAGAGGACATTTCAACAGCAACAATTACAATTGCAACATTTGCCACTGCTGTGTTACCAAACAAGGTGACAACAGCAAAATCCTCTGTAACCACAACAGCATAGGGAGAGCACCCTGATAATCACTGCAACACCACGGATTTGGTTACTGCAGAATAACTCACTGGCCTTACTGGGCTCAAGTTTGTATCCACACAGTAGCTATACAGGCCAAGTTGAATAACCGGTCTGGTCCCTCACACTCAGGGTGGGGCAGCTAGAGCACTTGAAGTGTGTCTTTGAAATTTACTAATCCAGGCCTTTCCACCCTCTCTCCATGAAACCTCTCTAAGATGGTGTCCGACCTATTTTGCCCACGTGAGACAGCATGGCTGGAGGCGGAAAGTTGTGTGCAGGGAAAGTTACTTTCTTTTCCTGAAGGTATGATACCTTTTCAAATGGAACAGCCTAGAACTTACATTGCTTTTCTGTTAAATCCTCTGTTCTCTTATGACTAATTTGAAGATCCACCTTCTCTGAGGCCATTCAACAGTGTGAAGAAAGATTTCCAGGTAGTGTTCTAATAACAAATTGTATCACTACGGGGCTTTGTAACCAAATAGAGGTTGGCCCTCCCTTGATATCATTTTCCAGGCTGCTAGGGCAATTGATTCCTGGGGTGCAATCCTAACCCTATCAAGAATGCTCAGCTTGGGAAGCGGACTTGGCCCAGTGGTTAGGGCGTCTGTCTACCACATGGGAGGTCCGCGGTTCAAACCCCAGACCTCCTTGACCTGTGTGGAGCTGACCCACGTGCAGTGCTGATGCGCGCAAGGAGTGCCCTGCCACGCAGGGGTGTCCCCCGTGTAGGGGAGCCCCACGCACAAGGAGTGCGCCCCGTAAGGAGAGCCACCCAGTGAGAAAGAAAGTGTGGCCTGCCCAGGAATGGCGCCACCCACACAGAGAGCTGATGCAACAAGATGAAGCAACAAAAAGAAACACAGATTCCTGTGCCGCTGACAACAACAGAAGTGGACAAAGAAGATGATGCAGCAAATAGACACAGAGAACAGACAACTGGGGCAGGGGCGAGGGAGGGGAGAGAAATAAATAAATAAATCTTTAAAAAAAAAAAAGAATGCTCAGCTTGTTACAGTCACTGGCTTTCTTTGCAGCTCCTCATATATGGAATTCTAAAGTCTCTTGCTCACACTTTTTTCTCAACTTGGACTTGCATAATATTTCTTTCCCTTATTAATGTTTTCTTGCTTTTAAACCCTGTTTAATGACAAATTTGAATCCTGGTTCTTAAATATCATTGCATCATGTACATTGAGAACACCAGGAGTAGTAGCATCCCTCAGGAGTATTAAGCCCAACCCCTCATTTTATAGTTGGAGAAAATAAGAACTAGAGTAAGGAGGTAATTTTCCCCAAACCAACCAAATCCTGAGTGGCTAAGCTAAAACTTATGACTCTCAGTTCAATACCCTTTCACTGCCTTTGTTCACTCCTTCATTTAATCATGTATTTATGCACACATTTACTCAGTCAATAAATATTTCTGTGCCAAGTGTTATCTTTGACTCTAGAACTATAGCAACGAGTACAAGAGATAACACTGCTGCCTTAGGAACTATATTCTGGGTGGAGGGAGACAGTCAATAAACAAAATAAATGAAGTAAAATGTAAGTAGTGTGTTAGGTGGTGATAGGAGCTGTGAAAAAATAAAGCTGAGGTGGAGGAGTGAGTGTGGCAGCTGCAAGAGATCACTTGTCAGTAGAGATGACAGGGAAGGCATCTGTGAGAGAGTGAGCTTTCATCCTGCCTTGATGGAGATGAGAGCTGAGCCTGCGAACACCTGGGGGGCAACAATAGTAAATGCAAAAGTCCCCAGACAGGAGCACGTATGAGGTGTTCTGGCAACAGTAAAGGGGTTGGTGAGGGTGGAGCTGGGTAAGAGGAAAGAAAATAGGAGATAGGAGTAGGAAACTGGGCCAGATCTTGTGGGTCATGGTCCTTAGGGAGTGAGATGGAAAACCATTAAAAGAGTTTAAGTAGAGGAATAACACGATCTGCCTTTGGTTTTAAAAGAATGTCACTGGATTTTAAAGGGACAAGAGTCCATCAACGCAAGGAGAGAAGTTTAGATGCTGCTGCCAAAACTCTGCAGGGATGGTGGTATGGACCAGGGTTGTGGGAGAGAAGTGACATGAAGGCAGCAACTGTGGACAGCAGGAAAGAAGGACATTAGCCTAGTAATTATGAGTGTGGGAGGAAAGTCATGAAAGGGGAGTGAAGGATGGGGTCAGCAGAGATCTAAATTGGTCTAGAATTCCAGACCTCTAGGCATCAGGGAATCCTTCCTAGAGGAAGACATATCCAAGCTTAAAGCTGGCACATGATGTAGAAATGAATAACTATCCACACTTGCCCACTCCTGGTTTAGTAACCATCAGTCCCAGGGAAACTGGGATGGTTAGCCATCCTCCCAGTGAGCAAGAGTTCCCTGGGAAGCTGGAGTAGTGGTGAAAAGAATGCAAGTGTTCTGGGCAGAGAGAATAGACTATAAACATCTGAGAGGCAAGAGAGGCACTGCTAGGGGGTAGAAGGTATAGGGGGTAGAAGGTATAGGGGAAGAAAATGGCAAAAAATAGGTTGAGGAGGTAAACAGACTCAAATGTGTACGCCATAAGACCTTAAGAGTACTGGAATTTATTTTGGTATCAATGTAAGATTTTTAAGCATGGAATGGTGACGCTAATAAGTTGGCAGCTTTATTCCTCATCTGAGTTTCCTTACTTGTAAAAGAACTATCAAGAAGTAAGGTTAAAAGTTTCAGGTGAAGAGAAAAAGGAAGAGCAAGAAATCAACAGAGTAGAAAATATGTTTGCATCAGAACATTCCAGCTGAGAATTCAGAGTTCAGCTACTTGGAAGTCCTTTTGTCCAACAAGGTCACTTCCCCTACAAAGCCTGTTTATTTTTTCCCTCATTTCCCTATTTATATCAATGATGTTATTCTCCCAGGCTCGAAATCTCACCCGTTATTGCTTCTATTTTTTTTTTTTCATTTATTTTCTTCTCCTTGGTGGTTCTGTCAGTCACCAAGTTCTTACCTCTTTTTCCTTTAAAATGCCTCTCCATAGCCCTCTGCTCTCAAGTGTGACGCAGGCTGTCCTCACGCTGTGCCTTGACATCCTGACTGTGTTGTGCTGGGGGCTGGAGGGCTGGGGAGGGCAGTGGGATAGGACCACCCCCGGAGGCTGTCAGGGGGTGTATTATCTGTAGAGAATTTTAAACCAACCTAAAACTGATGACAAGCCAGTCTGTTTTTTATTATCACTACGTGCTAACAACTATAGCTATTGACAATGATAAAATGTCCTCCCTACTACAGCAGGCCGCACTCCCTGCCCTGACATCCCCGCCCCCAGGCTCCACTACTGTACCACTTCCTTCTCTGGCCTCCAGGACACCTGTCCTTTCTTCCTCCAGCCCTTCTTGTACCGACTTTGCAAATATACCAGCTCCAGCCTACAACCAGCCCTCTCCAGCTTCCCCGAACTTCCCAAGACTCCCTGAGCTTTACGGATTCAAGCTGCAATACCTCAGTCTAGTTTTCAGTCAAAACCTCGGTAGCCTCAAGCCATCCTAACGGCTGAAACTGGCTCTGTTACTTTTCATGGCCAACTCTCTTTTCTATGAGAGTCTGTGTCACAAAGTACAGGGTTTCCTGCTGCATTAGCAAGGAGGAAAAGTGGTTTAAAATCCTAGCACCGCTGGTGACTGCTTCTATGACCTTAAGCAAGTCACTTTTCCTCTAAGGGCTTCAATTTTCTCATTAGTCAAATTGGAATAATAATACATGTAGAGCTGAAGTCACAGGATTGCAATAAGGGCCAAATGAGATCATGGTTGTGAAAGCGTCCACCTACGTGAGTGATGATGGTTATTACAAGCCGTGGAGGTAATACTTGTCAGAGTAGTGGTTGCCACGGTTATAGTATTAATGTTCACGGCAATGCATGACTGCTTTTACTTCTGTTGTCCGTTTTACTCTTTACTCCTTTCATCTTCACCACTTCCATAGCCTACATATCATTTAAGGAACAGCTCTAGAACAACTCCCTCAGGAATTTCTCCTGCATGGCTTAAGCCTGCTCTTCAAAAAAGCCCCAAAACACATGTCCTTCTGCATTTGGGCAGGTACCACACAGATGGTCTCCTATCATGCACAGTCTGCCCACCCAGACTATCAGTGCCACGATTTTTGTTTCTTTAGCATCTGTCTAAACGCTGAACACAATAAATGCTATACCAAGATTTACACAAATGAATGAGTGAATGAATAAATGGGTAGAGGCATCTCCTTTTTACCCCTGAAAGCAAAATATGCTAATAGTGCCCTCTGCTGCTTAGCAGTGATTCTATGTTTCTCACACCAGGAAATCAAGTGAGCGAGTGCTTTGTAAAAAGAATAGGCAAAAATTGCTATGCCTTTCTAAGGCAGCAGTAGGAAAAGCAGTGGAAACATCATGCTGTAGTGAGTCCAGAAAGTCAGGAGGGCCAGACAAGGTAGCCCTAGGAAAGTCAGGCACCTCTTCCCTAGGCTGGTGACTGACAACCAGCTTGGAGTGTAAATACTCTGTCTCGTGTAACAAAGTGCCCCTGTGTCCCTGCCCCAGGATTAAGTATGTTACTTATGGCCAGAGACTATTTTCAAATATAATTGTACAAAAATTAACTGAAACTTCTATTCATGAGATAACATTCTCTGAGCCTGTTTCCCCAACTCTAAAATAAGGGGTCTAGGGTCAGGTGCTCTCTAAGGCCCCTTACAACTTGGAGTCTCTTGTTTGCACTGGTCTTAATTTGATGAACTATAAATAGGAAACTCTATTGTGACTTAGATTCTCCCTCGGAGTCCCTGCCATGGGCTTCCTCTTCTCAGTCTAACCAGCTCCAGTTAAAAGTTGATCTCAGATAAACAATGACCAAGAGTGCTCTGTGCTGAGCTTAGATAAGGATTCAAACACCTTCTATTTAATTTGTAAATTCTTTTGCATGTGAATGATGTGTTTTTTCCATAGAGGTCAAAGCAGGATGGCATATTCTATACTGATTCTGAAGGGTACATGGTTTTAAGTTTTCAGATGGCCCATTTGTCATATTTGATATCTATCACAACCTGGTCTTTGGCTAGTAAGTGCCTTGGTGGACAAAGTTCTCGCTCAGGTCGACAGACACACCTTGGTAGAACAGAGTCCCCAGGAGCAGCATCCCTGGGTAGTGCCGAGCCTTTGAAGTGGCTCACTGGTGCTTCAAAGCAAAGTTCATGGTACAGGGAGCAACATCTGATGCACTTTTATTACCCTTAGAGACAAAAAAGCATTACTCAGAAGCCAAATGTCTGGAAGTAAAATCTGTACCCTGTGCTCAGCCCTGCGGCCTGGATGTTCAGAGGAGGCTCAGAGTTCTCCCTGTGAGGAAACCAGGGCATGTTTGAACAGAGCTTTAATCATAACTGGCAGACTCAGAGTAGTGGCAGCAACCATCTTGCTGAAAACAGTTGTCTCCTGGATTTCCATGGGAGTGTGGAGGAGTGGATATGACATGGGGTCAAGCAAGCTCAGAACAATTCCTCCTGTCTCCTATCTACTTAACAGATAAAAATGGTTAGAACTGCAAAATGTCCTTAGAGAGGAGAGCCACTGTTTTTTACTTGGGGAAACTAGCATCACAGACTTTTGTTACTGGAGTTTGTCTGGGTTCTTGAATATGCTCCAGAAATGAATTTCAAGAGCACATCAGGTGAGTTAGGCCAGTATAATTTATTCAGGTAGGGGGTGAAGAGAAATGGGAGGTCATGAGTCTTAGGTAGAGAGGATGGAGCTGAAAAGTGATAAAGCAGGCTGATGGACAGGCTGATGGACAGACAGATTATAAATGCTCAGGTTTTACTTGAATGGCCATCACAGCAGGGGAAAAATGGCAAGAGCTGGGGTCCAAAGGCAAGAGAGTGTTCAGGCCTTGTGCCTGCTTTTCGAACCATTAATTATTCCACCCCTTTTCTAATGGCAGGGAAGGAGTTCCAGCTATTTGCTCTTTGGATTACTCCCCCCCCCCCCCCAATCAATCCCCCATGAAAGCCCAATGATAAAGTCCTTGGGGAATATCCAGGGCTTCCCCTGGCTTCCAGAGGAAGTCTTCTTCTGAGTAGCAGAACCTTGGGGAGAGTCTTCCAGCAACCATCTTGGGGTTGCTGATGTCCACGTGGACTTCTTGCCAGGTTCCAGGTCTATCTATTGAGTCTCTATCTTACTAGCTGGCTTTCCTTTGTCCTAAATGAAATTGTTCATCCGAGCTGGGTTCTTTTTCCTTCTTTGTGAATGATGATCCAGTTGGCTGGGATGTTGTGAAAAGCTTAGTGATCAAATGATGAAGGGGGGGAAATGCAACATTCTCCCGGGAGTCTTCACTCTGTCCAGCCAAGGGAGTCTCAGCAATGCCTATTGTGACTGTTCTTCACTTGATACTAAGTAGTTCAATAACGTAGAAAAAATTAAGGTCACTTGGAACCCATTTGTGCTAAAAGAATGTTTTCACATGTATCGTGGATATTGGGGTAGGAGCTATAAATAGTCTTTTTAAAAAGATTTAATTACAATATTAACTTCAATGAAGTATAATTCTAGTATATATTATCTTATGAGAAATATACATCCTGAATTTATGAACTTTAAATATAATGAAAACACTGGTGTGTTCAGCAATGTTGTTAAACACTAGAATTTCATAAGAGACTAGAATATCACTCTGGCAATCTGAAGCCTTGAAATCTGTTTCTAAGCCGCAGGGACTGTAACATTTATTCTAAATCTAGGCAGCATGACTGGCAAAGTTTGAAAAACCAAAAACAGGCACAGAGAATAAACAAAATAAATGTGATTTTGTACTTACTTCATTATATGCTATTGGGCCCTTTAATCTTAAATGAAGCATACTGGCCCCATTCCCTTCAGTTAGAGACAGTTTACTTCCAAGGATTTTCAAAGTTTCTGAAACCCTGTTCCCTGTTTGACTTTGGGAGGCTGGAATTAATGTTCTTACTACAGCATTTACCTGGCTTTCTGGTTTTACTAAAGGTAGACTAATTTTGTGCCTTGCTGTAGGCTTTCTAGGCCGCATACCAATGGGATGGCCTATCCTCATTATTCCCATTTCTCAGATAAAAGTATAAGAATGTGAATGAAGAGAATGCCTCCAGGGCCTGTAGGGTAAAAAGTTGATTGGACTCAGATGTAGAGGGAAATGCTGCTGGGTAGAGTTCACTGACTTTAGTTTGATGGTGGAGTTCACTTCAGCTCTCCTGGATACTAGCTGCTCTTTTGCTTTTCAGTAAGAAATATGATCCTTGAGGGCTCCTCCCACCATTAAAATAATACTTCCCTCACAAGAGAATAAAATTAAACGTCCTCTCTAACTAGTATTCATTTGGATTTTCATAGCATTCGCTAAAATGCTTTCTTGGGCAATATGTAGTCAAGATTCCATGCCACACCACCCTCAAGATACCAGCTTTAAAATAAACTCTCCCAAATTCTCTGGAGGCTAGATATTTTAGAATCCCAAGTTCATCCAGTTAAATTCAGTACTTTTTCAAAAGTTGAGGGCACTGGGTCTTGTTTTGTGTGGCTCATTCCTGTTTATTGGTAGTGGAATAGGCAATGGCTTCCCATAGCACTTACCTAATTTCATATTTATCATTTGTTTACATCTATTTTTTTCTACTTTATTTTGAGTTCCTTAAAGAAAGGGATGGAATCATATTTATCTTTGACTATCTCCCTAAGCCTACTGAAGAATTCTCTATGGAATGAATTCATGAATGACCAGAGCTTTACTAAACCATCTTCCCCATAATGGTTCATTTTCCCCACTGACAAAGTGAAGATAGTGCTGATGCGTCCCTTAAGATACTTGTGAAGTTACATGTGATTGCCGAGTGCTTCAAGACCATAAGAAAGCTTTATAAATACTTTATAAAGGATTACAGTCCTTTGAAACAATGGTGTATACGATTTACAAGTGGAAAAAGGTAAGACATAGCAGGTAATGCTCTTACCTGGTCCCCACCCCTAACCCACCACCAGATGGTAAATTCAATGAAAAAATCTAAATTTGTGAAGAGAGAGGATTAAGGTCCTGATAGAATTTCCTGAGCCTATGCCATCAGACTGCCATCATGAGGGAAGGCATTCAAAACTGATGAGAGGGGGCCAAGGCAATAGATCCCAGATAGATGGGTGACATCTAATTCACTACTGACAAAGAAGGTTCCTGATCTTATCCATTCAGAGTTGGAAGGCTTTTCTAGAGAAAATGAAAGCATTATGAGAGAGGCTATAAAGGTAGGAAGACTGCCAAATTCTCTCCTCAACCTCTGTTAAGGTAGGGAGACTGTCAAATTCTCTCCTCAACCTCCTCCAGGGCTGGCTAACCAAGCAAGGGCAGGGTGAGGTGTGTCTTGTTCACCTTTTGTTTCCTCTTTCCCCAGGCATATCATATAAAGTGTCCAGTAAATGTGTGTTGTATGTTAAGTAAATGGAGCATTCAGATTTTCCTCCCAAGCAATTTGTCAGGAAAAGAGAGGGCAGGAACGTCTTGTTTGGTTATTTTTATTGTGGGCCATTAGTAAGGTTTTTGAAGACAGAGGTGACTCACTAGCACAATTTTTCACATGGCTGATGCCATCCATTTTAGAAAAAGCAAAGACAGTGATCAGATTGTTCCAGACTTGATGTCGTCTGACCTTACAGGTTAGTAGCAGGCACAGGGCACAGAGAACAAGGTGATTTATCTGGAGGAGGGGATTAGGGGGGATCTCTGACAGAATGAGTCTGCAGCTCTTTCCTAGCTGTGACTTCAAAGAAAGGTTGATGTTCCTCTTCTCAGCATGTCTGAAGAAATCCATCATGTCCAAAACAAAATGGGCCCTTATGGCTCATGTTGGAAACATCAAATTATCTGGGAGTAGAGGATTTTTGTGTGGGTGGTTTGCTGGGACTATGTGAGGAGGTCACTTCCCATCTGTCTCCCTGGGAGGAGGTAGAGAGGGATCATAACCAGGTGCCCAGTCTTAGTTGTGGTTTGGAGTTTTTGTCAATGGCTCCTGTTTCCCTGAAGAGCTCTGGATGCGGGAGCAGTTAAACTTTTCCCCATTTCTTAGCCATACCATTGGCAATCACTTCAGAATGTTTAATGCTTTGGCATAAAGAAGTGGTGAGGTGGTCCTTCCACCTCCTCTCCTGACGTCAGTGAGGGAGTTGCTCCCTGTGGCTCTCTTCTGTGAAATAATTCAACATTTGTACTTCAATTAAAATTCATAGGTATACATTAGTAAATGGTACTGAGTCATTCCATGGCTTCGCCTCAGCTGAATAAGTGCCAGAAGATGTTACAAATGCATTAACGAGAAGAGTGCATTAAACCAGATTTCCTGGTCAAATATTTGCATTCAGGGCTCTCGTCTACTTTAAGAAAGCACCTCATATATCCATGAATACTACTCTGACCTGTGTCACTCTTTTCTGAAGGAGAAATGTAGCTTCAAGATTCTTTCTGCCTTTGAGGGAGAGAAAAATCAAACACTTGATTAAAACCATTCGTATTTCGTGAGTTCCATGAAAGTAGTGCCTGGCACATGGTATGTGCTCAAAAATGGGACAGAATCAAAGTGAAGTATGAAACCCTTATTCAATACATCTCGGAGAAGAAAAGGGGAAATGTGCCTGCAACCATCACTCAGCAGGAAAATAAGAGAAAATAATGATCTTGATTATATAAGATTCAAACTTTTTCCTTCACATTAATTTATAATTTCTTATTTACTAGATCTGGAAGCATAGCAGGGGGAGCAAGAACCCTGATGGCTTTTTTCCCCTACGTTCAAAAGTCTGTCTTTCTAGTTCAGACACGGATACTCTGAAGGTGGGACCATAGGAAGTCTCTTCACCTTATTGCTCTCCATTTCCTCATCTGCAAAAGGGCAATAATCCTTGTCCCATGTGCCTCCTGGGATTTCAGAGTATGAATACACTCTGAAGACTGTACTGGGAGACAGACTCTTGTTCATGTTACTACCAACTCCATTTCTGCTAGGGCCAGTGAGGGGAAAAGACCTTTTCATTGAATGAACCTCTGAGAAATCCCATTCTTGTCAAAGAGAACCACCCTATTTACTTTACTTCTCTCTTTTCCAGTCCCCAACATCACTGGTATTCAAGAAGTTGTGAGCACATGAGGAAAAGTCTCTGTAGATTTCTTTTGAATTCATGGACTGTTAGAGCTATGGG
Source organism: Dasypus novemcinctus (assembly GCF_030445035.2). Lineage (NCBI taxonomy): Eukaryota > Metazoa > Chordata > Mammalia > Cingulata > Dasypodidae > Dasypus > Dasypus novemcinctus. The sequence goes on from NC_080676.1 coordinate 65,158,775, forward strand.
ATCTTCCAGTGCAACTTCCCTGTATTGCACTTCTCCAGCTCCCTTTTACTAATGGGGAAACTGAAGACTAGGGTTTTCAGTTCAGCACAAAGTTATGGCAAGAAGGGAACAATACAAAATCTAGGGAGAGTTAATAACAGACAGCATTATCATATCCTATAAAAATGCTAGAAAGAAATGAGGTTCCGATACTGGTTCTTTCTGTGTGAACTGCGGCAAGTTACTTTACATTCTGGACCTTGGTTTCCCTATCTGTAATGTGGGGTTGAATATGAGGCTGAAAGGAGTTGGGGGTATACAGATGTGGAAAGCTGTAGAGAAATGTGATGTGTTTTCCAGATATGAAAGATTTTATATTTATTGAAGACCTGAATAGTCTCTGTTCTGTAGCTCCTTTATAAATAAAATGGAGTAAAAAAACCTCCAAAGCTACATTTACATGTCAGCAAAAGAAAATTTTTAAAATCACAAGAAGTATTTTGAAGACAGGATATAGTCCATATGAATATTAAGATGGAAATGCATGGGTATGGGAGTTTTTCTGCTTAATCTATATTCCTGACAAGTGCTATCCACTAAAATGAATGTGTAGGGTTTCAAATTATTGAGCATGAAGGTAAAGCTGAAAGCTGGTGGTCTTGGATAAGCCATGTAGCCGTATTGAGCCTCTGCTTCCTCATCCATACAATAGCAATAATACCTATCTCAAAAGAATGTTATGGGAAGTGGACTTGGCCCAGTGGATAAGGCATCCATCTACCATATGGGAGGTCCGTGGTTCAAACCCTAGGCCTCCTTGACCCGTGTGGAGCTGGCCCACATGCAGTGCTGATGCGCGCAAGGAGTACCCTGCCACTCAGGAGTGTCCCCCATGTAGGGGCTCCCCATGCGCAAGGAGTGCGCCCGGTAAGGAGAGCCGTCCAGCATGAAAGAAAGTGCAGCCTGCCCAGGAATGGCGCTGCACACACAGAGAGCTAACACAGCAAGATGACGCAACAAAAAGAAACACAGATTCCCGTGCCACTGACAACAACAGAAGCGGACAAGAACACGCAGCAAATGGACACAGAAAACAGACAACTGGGGCAGGGGTGGGGTGTGGGGAAGGGGAGAGAAATAAACAAATAAATCTTTAAAAAGTAAAAAACTAGAAAAAAAAAGAGTGTTATATTATTCAGTATAATAACATGGGTGAAAAGAAAAGCTTTGGGAGTTATATTTTGCACAAGGGAAGGATACCCATCAAGAAAATAGGACAGTTCCCCAGGTGATATTGATGAAAAGTACTGGAGTTGAAGTAATAAACATTGGGCTTTAGCCTGGGTTACTTCAAGCTCATACAGCATCTTTGTGTGAATCAGAAAAAGGTGCCACTTCTGGATAGAAACAGTCCTATAGTTGCATAGACTGGTGAGCAAGTAACATCTTTGACCAAGTAGAAAAGCCACTCCTTTCTTCAGTGGACAAAGCCTTGTGCTAGGATTCCAGTCTCCCAACAAACACTGTGACCGGGAATTCTTGCACAACCAAATTCAGCAACACTGGCCTCACCCTTGACTCTGCTCGAATTCTGTAACTATGGGACAATCATTTCCCACCTTGGTTTCTTCTCCTAAAGAAAGGTAGAATTGAATTTTGATTCCTATGGCCACCTTCAATTTTGAAAACCAATAAAATTCTAATGGCCTTTTCTAGCCTACACAAGGGACTGTATAACATGGCTACCCTGTGCTTGACAAATTTTTTTAAAGTCATCTGATGACACTCCCTAAATACGTGAATGAAATTATGTATTGTTTGATGTGAAGGAGATTAAAAAATGTTTTAGTATATACATGATGTCGCAGATGTAGAACAACATGTTTTACCTGCAAAACAGGAATAACTACTCGGTGTTGTCAGAAAATGGCACAAGATGTGATTCTAACACAACTGCATCTTTTGAGGCTCTCACCTACCTTCTGTGGGGCTGAACAACAGAATCAGGGCTGAAGTCCCTGCCTCTCTCAGAATGCTCATTGCACCCAGGAAGTGAGATTGCAAAGAACCAAGGACTGTTTTCTTTATTGATTCTTTGTTGCCAGAAAACAGAAATTAGATCCTTCCCCAGATCCTCCTAACAGCAAATCAGAGTGCCAGCAAACACTTCACAGGAGCAGAGCAAACAAACAGCAATCTACCTTTTCAAAGCTTGGAACATTTAGCCCTAAAATTGAGTTTGAAGTTTTAAAATCACATACACACAAGACAAATCCATATGCAATTCACAAAATGTTGGTAGAAATAAATTTGGATGTATTCATGAAATTTTCTAACATCAGTTTTATTTTCCGTTTGCTTTGTTTTGTATTTAGGGCAAGATGGATCTTTTCAAACAATTCCAGCCAATTAAGTCATTTTCATAGACGGAAACTGAAGTCCAGAGAGGGAAAAAGACGAGCTCCAGGTCACACCGCAGGCCATATTTGGTAGGGCTGGAATTGTAATCTAATGCTCTTTCCACTCTTCAAGGATGAAAATGCAACAAGAAAGTTGGGGGAAAACAGATTATATCACTATAATTCAATTTTTTTGCCTCAAAGATGAACGTTCTTACCACTAAGAATAAAATCAATCTGAAATTTAGAAAATGTTTTGATTCTTGGTTTTCTTTTGGGTTACCTCTGCCACTGCTCATCACAAAATCAGCTGCTGTCCCACTATTGTTGTTGGCAGGCTCCCCTACACTAGTGCAACCTCAGCCTCCCTGAGCAATGTTTTTGCAGCATATACTTGGAATTGGGGCCAAGCACCAGACATTCTGTGGATTAACAGTCCTGCCATCTCTTTCTTTAAAGGCAGTGCTCCCCACCTTCCTTCAGACCCCACAGCAAGTGCCAGCAACACCAGTGATGGCCCAACATTGCCCCTGGTCCCAAAGTTCCTGTGGGACCACAAAACCATTATCAAGATAAACCACATATTTGGGAGGATAAAGATAAATTCCAGATATTAAAATAAGGCTCCCTTTATTAAATGAATCAGACACAAGCGTAAGTCTGTATGCTGGATAGCAGCAAAGAGGAAGGAATGCCAAAATATACACAGACGAAGACAGGAATCAATCAGAAAAAGGACACAGTACCCCTTTCATCAGTGGACCCCACTCACTGGCAACCTGGTAATGGCACATTGATCCAGGCGGGGCTAAAGAATTTCTTCCACAGGCAATGGGGTGAGAAGCCTCTATCTGACCTTAAACCTACAACTCAAGGACAGTTCTTTCCATGGCACTGGGTGGGTTAGTCAAAGCTTCCAGTGTAAGTTCATTCTCTGGTGAAAATACCAGAGCCCAAAACTCCACCACAGCCCTGGAAAGGCTCCTGTGGTATCCATCAGAGTGGTTCCTCCTCAGAGCGGGATGACCCTTATGACACCGAGGCCCCAGGGTCTTGCCAGAGGCGCCTCATGCTCAAAGTGGGGTTGGGGAGAGTGAGCGCTCAGGGCCATCAGCACTGAGAGGACGTGGTTTAAATGCTCAGGGCCAGAAAGGTCATCTGAGACAGAATTCTGCACTAACTTCAGAACTGGAGCACACAAGAATGAGCTTATTCTTTCTGTTTGAGCCTTGAGATCCGCAGCAAATACATTGGGAGTGGGGACAGGTATGACTGGGCTTTGGGAGATGGACTGATGAAAATCTAGGAAAGATTGAGTGAGGCAAAGCAAGCATCCTTAGGAACAGAAGGGAGATCTGGTGACTCACATCAACCTGTTAATTTATACCATGGCTTTGTACAAAAATAAAGAGGTTCTGATAAGATTAACAATTTAAATAAATATTTGATAGAACATTCTTTCTCATTTTTATAGCTCATCTCTAGGGTTGATATTCAGTTCATGCTTTCTTTGCTGTTCTTGATCCAGGATTGCTATCACTTCATCGGCCTGTATTCGTTCCTGGAAAAAAAAAGACAATTTGCACATTTCTGTTACAAGCATAATGATCAGCCATGCAGCAGCTGCTTCCCAAACACTTCCAGGCATCCAACTGCACAAGAATTGGTGTTGAATCCAGCTAAGGATGAACCTCATCTTCATTCCCAGACTTGTGCCTTCTCCTGACTTCCGTGTGTCTGAAGTGATCACTTTCCAAAATTCCTTGCCAGTGGAGAAGTTTGTATATTCAACCCCTTACTGTT